>NC_040900.2:5279846-5499846 GCF_900634795.4 Betta splendens | reverse complement strand
CGGCGTCATAACTTTATATTACATTTGGAAAATATTAGTTATTATTTTGTATTTCATAATGGGCTTGCTTGCCAAAACCAGAGGATCATAAAAGTCTGTAAAAGCATGTCTCTAAGTGTCTTACTGGACGGAGTTAGGGATTGGAAAATACTTGGCTACGTGGAGGAACAAATGTGACTTCTCTTTTTCTTTTTTTTGTTTATTTCAGACCCCACAAACAAAGGTGCTCGACTGCTCGCGTGAACCTGCAGCCCGGCGTCCGTGCACCTCTGCTGGCTGATTTAAGCTCCGAGACGTCTGGAGAGATTCCCAGGGAAAAGGTGAGAACGCGAATGGGATCGGGGGGTGGGGGGTGCATGCTGTGAGAGTGCACGCAGAACGCGAGCCGCTGATGAAAAATGTAGAATCCTGAAGTCTTTAAAATGTAAAAATCGAGGTAGCCGGCGTGATGTAATCGTTATCTATTATTAGTGCAATCTCTCTGGAAATGGGTTTTCAAAAGCACAGATAAAACAAAAATCAATGCGCGCGCCGTGCCCTGCCCCTGCGTGGCCGCACAGCTTATTTCATCTCGTCGGTGGGCACGGGCCGTTTGGCGCCGTCGTCTGGCGGATATCCTTCCCTTATCATGTGACCTGTGCTCCGACAGGGGGCAAAGGTTGGCCGCGATCCGCCCTTGTGTCTTAATAACTCACTCATTGTATTCCTTTCTGCCGCTAATTAGAGCCTCTCCCCTGCTTGCGTGTGTGTGTGTGTGTGTGTGTGTGTGTGTGTGTGTGTGTGTGTGTGTGTGTGTGTGTGTGTGTGTGTGTGTGTGTGTGTGTGTGTGTGTGTGTGTGTATTGTACATTCATATTCCCCCCTGGGCTGTAGAGAGGAGGCAGAGAAGTAAAAAATAGAGTGTGGCTTAGTGCCCTCTTTATTGTTATTAGTGCTCCAGTGGCACAGCAGTCAGTCATCATCGATGCCAAGGCCTGACATATTCGCCGTCCCACTTGCTCTGCCTCTGTCCTCGCTCCCTCCGCCATGGAAATGACCAACCGGCTGCCTGCGAGATGAGGGAATAATGAGGGGACGATTTCCTTCCTCTCTTTTTTTTTTTTTTCTAGATGCTGTTTCTCTCAGTCATCTGTCATCAGCATCATCTCTGGAGCCCACGTAATAGCCTCGCGCGCGCGTGCTTATACGCGGCAGTGGCGGTAAATAACGGCAGGAGCGTGTGTGTGTGTGTGTGTGTGTGTGTGTGTGTGTGTGTGTGTGTGTGTGTGTGTGTGTGTTATGGGCGGTGAGCGAGGGCACATCACGCTGGCTCTGACACTGAGACATGAAAGGATTCGGTCAGGCCCCATTTAGCCCAGACTGATAGCAGGACACCAGGAGCTGCTGAGGCAGGCAAATAAACCGCTAGACACTGTAAACCGCTAATGCTTCTCGAGCGCACGCAGACGCGAGAATCTGCCGTTTCACCTACTTCACCATCCCATAATGTCACGTGTGACACGGCCCTCACCTTTCCCCACAATCTTAAACAAATGTAATTACGCCTCGGACCACTCCCCGATTGTGTTAGCATGACGCCAGTTGCCTACACTGTAAGCCGAGCAAACACGCTAGCCCGCTGCCAATTAGCTGTGTCCCGACTCTGTCCACGCTGCGTCTGAGCGCCCGTATAGCTAATGTGCACATACATGCATGATTATATTTCTTTCCGCCCGCTCCACAGCAGCTCGGTGAGTGCGTGGACTTTAACCTTCTCCTTTGTTCCTTATTAACGTCTGGCGGCTAATTGGGTGCGGGCTCCACACCAGGTGAGGCTGTTGCTAATGACGCCGGCCAGATACAGCGTCTCCAGGGGGGCGCCCGGACAAACCGCCCCCAAAATCGCTATAGGCCTTGTTTTCCGCGTGTACAGGTGAGCCCGCAGGTAAACATAAAGGAGGTGTCTGTTAGAGGATATCGCTTGGCAAGCCGCAACGGGGCAAAAGGGGCGAGAGCGAGATGCACTGTCTATTGACTATCGCACAGAGCACCCTTGTGCCCTCGCTGGGCGGCGATTGTGCCGGCGGACAAAGCCCTGATTCAGCACATCCTTTCCCCAAGGGAGAGGTCTGGAAACCGAAGACGGCGACCGTCCCCTCCCCTCCTCCCCCCACACTTATCCCCTGCCTCTGTCTCTCCCTCCCTCTGTCTCGATCGCCCTCTCCCTCTCGCTGGCCGGCAACGTGGAAGCGGGCGCACATCAAAGGGGGCCGCGGGACAATGCGGGGGGGGGGGGGGGGGGTGTCCGCCAGGAATTTGAGGAGCGCTTTTTCAGAGTTCTGTCATATCCTGGGTGGATGTTCGCACCGGCCGCCACCATGAACAGGAACCAGCGAGACAAGCGTGCATTTGGCGGTAACTCTCCCATGGTAGCTACAGCAGGGCGAGCGCCCGCATCCTCGCTCCTTCCCATCACTGTAAACCTGCCAGTGTCACGGCAGCATCCACCGGGCAAGTCGACAGCGCTACCCGAGATAGACCGGCAGAGCCTGAGCCTGCGTAATGACTTTATTTGTGAAAATTGATTCCGGGTGTTTTTGTTAACACAGCTGGCGTAACATTAATACACAGCCCCGTGACCACCTACGTGCGTGTGTGCGTGGAAAATAGGGTTCAGGAGGATGAGATTCTTTCAGGCCTCTATATAAATGGATCTGAGGCATTTCACTGCAAGGCTTGGATTTCATGGCCTCTGAGAAAGCAGGGACTCTTCCTATATCTATCTCTGCCTCTATTTCCCTTGCCTTCTCTCTCTCTCTCTCTCTCTCGCCTCTCCCAGGTTAGCAGACTATTTCTGCATTAATCACCATGACACAGGCAAGGCAACTCAATTTTCTGCTCCTGTAGGTAAGGTGCATGGCGTCCCGAAACGGTGGCACGAGGCATGAAACAGGCAAGCGGAGGCTAATCTTTGGTTACTGGTGTAATTGAAATGCTATCCACACTGTAGGGTGCATTAAAGCCTGATAACGGTGGTTCCTGTGGCCAATTTAAGTAGCTTGACTTCCCTTGGCTAGAAGGGAATAAAGCGAAGGGTGAGGGACACAGAGAGACGGAGAGAGAGAGTATGTCAGGATGGAAGGGGGGGTGGGGAGGGGGGTCTGATAGATAAGGCCAACAAACCAGGCTAATTCTCCAGGCATGTTTCTCATTGTGATCCAGGAAAAATGAGAAAAAAATGAATCAGGGAACCAAAAAATCAATTGACCCTCGGGTGGCTTGTCAGGCTGCGAGCCTGATAAACCTAAAAGCTTCGTTAATGTCGGCCTGCCTGTACCCAACAGATAGAGCACTTTGTAAATGAACCCGCTTTGATAAATATATTAAGGAAAGCTGTGAATAAAAGGCACAGACTTGTCATTTGTAAATAGAACCCCCGCTACATGGAATTAGAATGATAAAATGGGGTTCCATATAATTAAGTTTGTGTAAGACCTGAAATCCGTGCAAATACCTTCCCGGAATTTTGAAAGGAAGCTGTCAGTTCAATTAATCTGAACATCACCCTGAGAATGTACTGAACAAAATTAAGCTGCAGATAAAACCTGGGCTAGTATTTTGATAAGTAATTCCTGTATCAATTCTTTGCTTCTGTGATCATTTTATTTAATCCACCACCCCCAGTTATGTGCTAAGCCATCTACAAAGGCCCTGCTGGCCAGACCACCAAAACCTTAATCCACCATATAGCTTGTGTAGAACAGGGAGGGGGTGGAAGGCAGTTTTGCCTTTTTGTGGGGGCACCGGTGGCGCTGCTAGGTATGGCTTTGGACGGAGGGGCGGGGTGGCAGTGGGGGTGGGGGGCTGTATGGGCAGCTTATGATCTCTGTCTTTGCCCCCGTAAATATAGCCCACGTATTCATGTGCATCGGTCCACAAAGGCCGCCGGCTGAGCCGCGGAGCCCTTCGCCGATAACGCCCGGAACATCCCAGTGGCTTAACGTTGCGAGGGTTGTTTGCGTGCGCGCGCACCTCTGTGTGCGTCTGTTGGCGACGGGGAGGACTGTACATAAACGGTTTTCACACTTTAGGAGAATTACTTGTCTCGCCTTGGCTGGCGGCGCGAGAGGGAGGCGGGAGGCTTTTGAGAACGCAAGGCAGCGCGGCGCTGGCGGTGCGGATTGGCCGCGGCGCTGGTCCTGACTCACCAGTTGTTTACTTGTAAGATGGTAAGGCCTGTGTCTTGGGCTAGCTGCTTCTTCTGCTCTTCAGATGGGTATGGGTGCTGCGGGGGGCAAACAGAAAGACAAAAAATGAGCATCTTATTGATTGCTTCAAGATTGACATTATACATTCACACATAGAGGCTTTATTAGCAGGTGCACAGGGAAGGAAGCACTCGCTCTGCATCGGGTTCCTGCCTGGGGACTATTATTGTATGTATCCAATGCGCTCCCTGGCTTATTGTATTGTGTAACTCAAGACTGCGCCTTTTGATGACCTCCACCCCACCCTGTCTCTCCCTTGCACAGCATAGACGTTCACAGCATACGCATATATCCCCCGCACACACAAGCAGACTCACTCCAGCGCTAAACCCGCCAGAGCCGGCAAAACGAGTCCGACAAAACTGTCACGCAACAATATAGTCTCCAAATGTGCACAGGAACAATGCAGAGCAAAAGAACCCACACGAAAATAACCGAAGTGCTGGAGAGTCTGACAAACAGGACTTTCTGGTACTGACTCTGTCTGAGGATCCTTTCATAATGCAACACAGCAGAATGAGTGGGTGCAGATTTGCACTGAATGCATTTATCCCTGTTTGAATGTGTGACATATATCCTGGTGGTGGCTCTTTCATGGAGAGCGGCTGAATGTGAGCTAACGCTAGAAGAACAGAGCGCTGTGAAATCTCCTCAGCAGCCGAGCCAAGATTTTTACCTGAAAATGTAATTCTGCGACCAGGGCTGCAATGATACTATTTATGTCAGGTCCAATCTAGAGAACATGGGCTGATATAAATGGCAGACCTTGGGCTGCCTTGCTCCCCCTGGGCCTTGCTATGAAGCATGACAAAACAACAGTGATCGCTGGTGACAGATGTCTTTAAGGGCCAGATTAGGAGTCGGGGCGCACGCAAACGAAACAAATGAGACACAATGTGTTTGATTCAGCCACTGCAGACAGAGAGCGTACACGCACGTACCCGTGCACGCCAGCATGTACAAACACACGCAGACACATACAAATATTCATAGACATGAAAGAATTCCTCCTATTTCCAGGCGGTTTCAAGCTCCATTAACACACATTTTTCCCCTTCAAGGAAGGCACAGCTCACATCACGGCGCACACCTCTCTCTTGATCCACCTCTCATTCCGCCGTGGAAACCAAGGAGGCGAATTTCACCGAGCCGGTGGAGCCCGTCTGGCTCGTGGTAATTGAATTTAATTTTGACTTGAAATGATAACAATTGCGCAAGAACTATTTTCTCATTTAGCGCGGGAAATAATTGATATGAGGGAGGTTTCATATCAGCGGCGAGGAGGGTTTGTCCTTTCAGGTAGTATTGTCTGTCCAAATGTAGTCTGCTTTAATTAAAGGCGAGATTAGAAAAAATGGTTTGAGGAATGTGCTCAATTAATAACAAACAAGGCTGAGATTGGACAAATAATGAGTCCCGGGTGCAGAGGAGGATTAATCTGATTTGTACTTCTGTGTGCAGCCCTTTTAATATGCTAAAATCATTAACAAAGGAAAGATGATAAAGCTTGAATAGAAGTACATTTTTTGATTGCCAGGTGCTGACATTTCCTTGGCTAGAGCTGACAGACAGCGTTAGCGCGCTAGTGTGTGTGTGTGTGTGTGTGTTTGTGTGTGTGTGTGTGTGTGTGTGTGAGCGGGCTCTTATGAATGTGCGGGTAAACAAGCACAAGCCAAGACTCCGTGTGCACAACGTCCCGGGATCGTTTCTGTCTGCCTGCTGCAGAGAACAACGTGTAGCACTGGTGCAACCCCTTTCTCCCTCCCCCTTAAACACCTGGGCTTCCTGAGCGTTACCTCATTAGCCGTGACCTCAGTCACCATCAAAACCCGCTTGGAAATGTAGCAGCAAACAAAGTCCCTCCCACTTATTCTTTTTATACCCACGCGACACAAGCGTGAACACACATGCAAACATCATCTACATGTAGATGTAGCTGAAGATGATGCGGTGTGTGTGGGGGGGGGGCAGCGGCCTAGATTGGAAATGGGAGTGGGTCATTTACATTGTATTAAGGCTTCCTCAGCCTCTCCGGCCCAGAACCCGGTCATCAATCGCCCACTGTCAGCCGGAGCACGCTCTAGTCCGGTGATAAATACGCCGGCCAGCGGCGCAGCTCCACCAGCGGCCGCCGCGTAATGAATGGTTCGAACAAACAAGAAAGATGTCTCATCAAGGAGAGTGGGGACGTTAAAGCCCACCTCGCGCGCAAAACCCCTGAGTAAGGAGATTTACTTTGACCACGGAGACGCGGCGCGAAAAGAATCCTGTTTGGATCGGCACGTGCCCCGCTCGACGCCAGCCCGTGTGTCGACGACGCAACCAGCGCATGCTAACCTTTTCTTACCCTGTTTCCAACCCCATCTCGCACCTTTCTTGCTAAGACCCCTTCCTGACGCGCACACAGGCGCTGTTTTTATGGCTGCGACTGCCGGCCACCCACCCTCGCCATTGTGCCGGCTTTCCTTCTGCTACACAATATAGTGTGCGATGGCAATGATAGCGCACACAGACGTGAGCAGTGAGCCCGTATGCTGGTGAATAACCTTTCTCACGAAAAATGTATATATTTATATGCACTTGTATGATAAACAAACCAAACATATTAATTTAGAGGGCAAACGATTTGGATGTCTTTTCATCCCGGTGACGTCCTCCTCCAGCCTCAGGAGACTGTACGACATGGTTATTTAATGGATAAAACACAGAGCAGGATCAAACAGGGTATTGATAATCTCCCTCCCAGCTCTAGATCAGCTCAATACGTGCAGTCACAAACACCAAGACCAATATGCTTAAAAGAGGATTGACCACCAAACGTAACAACAGCCAGTCTATAAATAATTAGAGCCAGAAATGAGCAGCTTCAATTTGTTGCCCGGGCAGCGCGCCTCTGCGATCGAAAACAGCTCCGTTAATTATGCTCCAGCCTGGTAATGGCCGCGCTGAGACACAAAAAGTGTGGTCCGATTCCTCCAACGTGACCCGAACAGGCGCAGTAGCACACCAGCGACAGCGCGGTAACGCAAGCACAGGTGGATCAGATCCGCCAGTCACTGGGAGCGGAGCTGTGTTTATGTGGATGCGTGCGTGACCCACTGCTGGCTAAATTACAGGGAGCGATGTGCTCCGCGCTCTCCGGTAGCGCGGGACGTAATGGCCCCTGCGGTCGTGGAACATTACAAGCGGAGCTAGCTCCATCATCTGCTGTGTATGTGCTGAGCATTCCACCATGTACAATAACCACATCTACTCCTGGACCACTCTTACTCCGCACCACACCTTTCGCCCACAGTAACTCCCATCTAATCGTTCAGCATCCAGCTCGCTATACATCAGCTTCCGCGGTCTCCCGGCGCTTATTTGTCGTCAAATCCCACAGCCAGGTCATTATCCCAGCTGCTCTCCTCAACCCCCACAGGTTTTTCCCAGTCCGCCCCTTTCCCCTTCACCCGGGCGAACACTGAGCCACTGGTGGACACCGCTGATAAATGACATCATCAGTGTGTGACATGAGTTATAAAGCCAGGTCACAAGGTTGCAGGGGGTTGCAAATCTACTTACATGCTAACGACTCCCAAGAAATGACATGGCCACCGGCTGTTTGTTGATGATTGGTGCAATGTACTCTCATCTACGTTGTCAATTAAATGCAATTTTTGATACTTTGCACATACATTTTTCATAAATTCAGGTTTGGTATATTTAAAAGGAACAATAGATAAACAGGTGTAATTCCACAGGATCATTTTTTGTGGTAATCTACTATTGGTTGACAGCATTTGATGGGTTTTATTGTGAGTTTGTGTCTAGTTTTATATAAATGCCGTCTTCACATTGATTGGAATCTGATTTGTTTTTTAATCATGGGACTGGAAGGTGACAATAATATTCACTGTCAGAAATAAACGCAATCAAATATAGGAATGACATTTTTATATGGATTCCGCATTGAGCTGAGGAAAGATTGGCACATTATAAATATCAAGTTGCTGTTAATAATGCTACAATTGGCTTTTTCTGACAAATGACAATCAGATTGAATGCACATCGGCATAACTGGGAGATCAAACAGATATTTCAAATAAATCCAGCAGGAGTTTGTGAATCTATCAGAAGTGTTTATTATGCACAGAGAAACATCTGGCAGGTTTCTGACAGATTTTGTTATTTAATTTAAAGCATATATTTAATTACTTTCCTTTGTAAACATGTCAAACATTATCTGATGCTTTCAAAAATAGCTTGATATTTCTATCTAAGTAGATTCATATAGTATATTAAATCAATCAATACATAAATATTGTATGAAATCAGATGAATGATGACTAATTAAAAATCAACGTCATGTTTATCGCAACTAACTGATTAGTTAGTTAGAATAGTTATTTTACGACTAGTTAACT
Source organism: Betta splendens (assembly GCF_900634795.4). Taxonomy (NCBI): domain Eukaryota; kingdom Metazoa; phylum Chordata; class Actinopteri; order Anabantiformes; family Osphronemidae; genus Betta; species Betta splendens. The sequence goes on along the minus strand of NC_040900.2, from coordinate 5,491,194 downwards.
GAGCTTAAAGCAAAGACCGACAGTGATGTCATAGTTCCCTGGAAGACTTTGTTCCCCATTCCTTCACTATCCTCACTTCTATCTTTCACTTATACTTCTGTGCTCAACTTTATCTCTCTGCTCTGTCATTTCTTTCTATCCACACCTCTTTTCTGTCTTCGGGCAGGTGCAGGTGGGAGGGAGCAGCGGGTGCTTTGCCTGTTTGTTTTGTTTAACTGGGAACTGCACTGCTTCCTGACAACAGTCTGAAAACAGGCAAGAATGACTCAGTGACTCAACCCTGCTGCTGCTCTTTTCTCTCTCTTGGTTTAAACACAGGCACACACACACACACACACACACTAGATGTAACTCATAAACAGGACTCACATGATGCCAACCTACAAACTGCACGCACAACATACCAACCTCCGATAACAGCAAATGAAAATACATCCATATCTACACCTCGCACAATCTGCATTCAGAACATTCCATTACACTTCTGTGCAGGGCTTTCACAATGACTCTAAGGGATCTCTGCTGGACTGCCCTCTGACAGTAAAACAGTGATGATTGCAAATACAAGGTGGACTGCTGAGGCCCACGGCATCTATTATAGAGCAAAAGGGCCCCCAGTCTGTCTGTCTGCCTCTCTGACTGGCTGCTGGGTTGGCAATGCATCAGTGCTACTACTGCTGCTGCTGCCACGGCCCCCCACAACAATCACTGGCTGGGCTCCTGAAGCCAGCTCCTGGACCCCCGCCAGCAGCCTGTTTGCTCTACACCATTAATTTATGTTCACTGGAGAAGGTGCAGGGTTGTAGGGAAGCTCTACGGCATAACCAACCTATTTGCCTGCCAAGCAACAGTAACAGTAAAGTGGGTGAAGGGATTGGGGAAGGAGGGGAGGGGGTGAAAAAGGAAGCCCTGGAGGATATGCACGGTATAGGCATCTGATTGTACCAATCTCCGTGAGGCTAAATAGCAATCACTCCCACACAATCCCAATGCACCTCCAGACTTAGCGAATCGACCTATGAGAGGAGAAAGATGTTTTCGGGGGAACGTCTCCAAACGCTATCATGCATAATGAAGTGATAAGATATCACTTTCATACAATAAAGAAAACAAAGCCGGAGCATTGTCTTCATTATCTTTCGCAAAAAGTCTTCAAACAGAGACAAACTGAGCTTAACCCGTAAATCTATTACGGGCCGTGTGTGTGGTGGTGCGTCCTGCAGCCACAGAGATGGGCCTGTTTAATCACTAGATCTAGTTAATGGCTCTGTTTCCACCACACAGTTACCCCTCCATGTTCAACAAGAGAAATGTGATCCATCTCTTCTGACAAAGAAGCGCCTGGTCTTGCTCCTCTTCACTTTCCATGACTCCACGGGCCCCAGCGGTGATGCCCATCGCTACGCGCCATCCCGTCCGGCCTCCTCGTGCATCCTCCCCGCTCCACCTTTTTCGCTTCGCCTCTGCTCGCCCCCAACACCCCCCCTCTCTCCCCCCGCTTTCAAAGTTTCCGCTGGAGCTTCAAGCCAGGTCCTAGAGGGCAGGAATTTGGCCTGGTTTTTCAGACCAGTCTGCTGGCTTTGTTGTGGTAACTGCCTGCTCAGGGGCACCCGAGCTCTGTTCAGCTCCGCTCTCCAGTTTGCCTGATGTCAACACACAGCCACGCTCAGTACTTGCTCTCAAGAAATCTTTTAAACATCTTGTAGCAGTGAGTCTAATGACCATCCTCCTATAAAGGATTTTCGTCCTTATATATTTTAATAACTTTTCAAGCCTTTGGAAGCTTTCTTTTAATATACTCTACTTCCAACATGATGGTGGTGGGCCCTACTCTGCCTGCACTGGACAGCCTCATGTACCATTTGTCACTATTGGCAATCCCTGTAACTCAGAGTACATTCTATAGCTAAACTGTCCTGAATATAATATACCTCTGAATAAAGAGCAGCAGCGGTTTATGATGTGTGAACACGCTGTAAAAAGCAATGATTTTCTAAAAGGTCTAACCAAGTGGTGTAGCCTTAGACATAGTCTTATTGGTCTGAATTATTAGAATCTATTCAGGCATGCTGAAGCTTACAAGCTACTGTAAAGAAGTGCTGGGAAACCACAGGGGGCCAGTGGCAAGACCAGTAAAGCGCTTACAACCTAGAGCCTGTTGATCAAGTCTGTAGGAAAGAGAACCTAATGCTAATGTGGAGGAGTTTTTAAGGTTTATCCTCTTTCTCTATCGTTTTCTTCAGACTCTGTTTAACATCCTAAGTCAAAGTAAAGTGGGGCTGATCTTCAATTCAAATAGTAACAGATTAATTTGTGAAGAAGTGGACAGGCTGAGCAGGAGAAAATGGCTGTTTGCTTGCTCATCAAATATAAGCCTTTGAGTTTTTCCACTTGACGGTCCCCCCTTTCATTGTGCATTATCTTAATGAGCGTAAGCGTTCAAATACACAAGCAAGACATCTTTCTAGCTCTCCCACTCTCTTTGTGGTCTCTCCCTCTGTCTGCATTCTGGAGAGGAAGGCCAGTATGTTCTAATAGCGAGCCTCGGGACACAACAACAAGAGCAGAACCACTTACAGAGGACAAACAAGAAACCCTCGGGGCCAGCTATGGAATGTCAAGCCAATTTGGAAGATATCACAGGACATTTGTAATGTCAATTTTTGTTTTCAGGTCAAAAATCAAAGGCAAACACGGCCGGTAACATTTGTCCATTACAGTGCGGGCAGGAACACCCCCTCCCCTGCTGAAAAACAGCTGCAGGGGACACTTCCTGTTTGCTAATGATGCTAAATGTGTTCAAGCAACCATGTCAAATTTTCTCTCCCTCTGAATGGACAGCTGGCGTGGAAGGAAAGGTTTCCGCTGCACTTCTCCGCTGCCTCCCTTAGACCCCATGACAGACAGAACCTTCTGATCCTGTCCATGTCCGCGAGACAGCGAGAGAAGCATCGTTGACGGTAACCATAGGCGCATTCATAAGATCACAAGCACATCTATGGACCAAAGCCAACCAGGCCCTGATCAGTCGCCACCTCATCCCTACCTGTTGTGTCTGTTCTCTCTTACTGAATGTAGCTTTTACCTCTCAGTAATGCACATCTCCTGAGCTCTTTCATCTATGGCTGTGTGAGTCAAAGAGAGATCTCTCGTCATTGCTCAACACCCAGGGGCGGCTGGCTGCATGGGGCTGTGTGGACTGACAAATGCCCCCAGGATCTTTCACTTTCTTAATGTTCCTCAAAGGAGAGTTGACATTTGATGGAAGTTAAAATGCCTTTATGAAATTTCGGAGAAGGGAAGAGAAACTAGGAGACAGTATCGCTCTTAGGTTTGTAGTCGCCAACCTTTAAGTGCTTTTTTTCCCCATCTTCTCCTTCTCTCTCCTTGGTGCTCTTAGGCTCAATCCTGCCCGGAGGCCGAGGTGACCTTTGACCTGGCTGGCCTGCCTAGCTACAGCCCTCTCGTTTGTTAGGGGCTTTATCCACTGACAAAGCAGGCAGGAAGTTGGCAGCCACCCAGCGGCCCCATGGGAGGATGACCATCAGCTAGCTCAGCTTACCGCTTATTACAGGATGGTGGGGAGTGTGTGTGTTTGTGTGTGTCTGTCTGTCTGCACACTGACACGTGTGTCCTTGTCCTTGCGTATACTGTATGTGCACATGTGCGCATGTTTGCAGGCGTGTTAGAGCATGTGTGTCTGCGGGCATGCTCGACAGTAGCTGCATGCCTGCGTTTGAAAGGTGCAGAGTAGCGACTAAATACAGGAACGTGTCTGACCTTTTTTAATATGCCAGCATTTTTTTTTTTTACTGCGCTAACTAATGACATGCAAAGAAAGAGCCTGGAAGCTACGAACGCCCCTGTCTCCTAGCTAACCCGATCAGCTACGCATGTTAGCAACAATCGGGCAAACTTCCAGCCACTGGACTCAGGGGACCCCAGCACACTTTACTCTCTCTCTCTCTCTCTCTCTCTCTCTCTCTCTCTCTCTCTCTCTCTCTCTCTCTCTCTCTCCACTCATTCTCCTCCTCCTCCTCCTCTCTGCAGCCTGCTCATCAGAGCGCTCAGAACAGCTCACTAAAACATTATATCATAAGACACTCCAGTTTCATTCTCGCCACTCCATAAAAGTCAGGTAATTCATACTTCATTTATATACCTTCCCATTAATAAAGCTGATGAACTTTTACTCCTTAAATCTAATGGGCCATTTTGCCTTGACTGCCAGCACTTGCCGCTTTCTCTGTACCTTGTTCTATGAGTGCTTTGGAGAAAGCTCATCCACAGCCACTCAGCCACTGTTGGCGTTCTGCGTTTTATGGGTGAAGCGAGTGAGAACCTCGCTTGGGGATTTTGGAGGCTCTTGACTGACCCCTGCCACAGACAAGCAGCGACACGTACCGTATGGTGGATTTGTTGACTCTTGGTGGTTCTCTTTTTCTCCTCTACCTCTCTGTATCTGGGTGCAACACAAGGTCATTGACCCCTGGGCCTAAAGCAAGGCATGATGGCTCCCTGGCTTGGAGGCTGTTGACAAGCGTCTGTGTTCTTTTCAACAACTCGCTGAACCACCGCCCCCCCCCACCCCGTCCCTTCTCAGGAATGTAACACAACCGCTCACTGAGGTAACCCAAGCTCCTCCCCTCTTCCATCCTTCATTTACAGAAAGAAAAAGAGACAGACGGCGAAAGAGAGTGAGAGCCAGACCAACTGGAGGGTCATGCACGGCTTTCCCCCGTCTCCCCATCTAACTCTTGCTCCCTCTCTATTTCCCCTCCTCTCTTTAGATTTGCTTCAAGCTCACTGCCTTCAGAATAATTAATGATGCAATTGAGCCAAGTGGAGGACTCTGACCAGCAGGGGCTGTTCCTGAATGCCTGTATAGCCTTTCTACCGAGGACCGGAAAATAGAAATAGAAAAAGACACCACGAGATGGATAGGCATAGGAAGAGAAAGACATAAAACAGTCAGACAGTGAGGGGGATACGATTGTTAATAGTCTGTTCCCTTACAAGCCTTCCTCTCATCCCCTCTAGTCTAATCCTCCATCCCCATCCCCCTCTTTTCTCCTCCGCCCTGATGGCGGGATTGGGGGGCCTGACCTGTCTGGTGATTGATGGTAATGTCTCAGGAAGTCATTTTCCCCGACAGCACCCCGCCGCCTTTCACCAGGCCTGGTGCAGAGGTGAGCCTATCACATGGATGCTTTTAACTCTTTGCTTACTTTCAGTCAGGTCTCCCTGACCCATCTACGTGATGCACTCTCATCCCCACACTACCTTTTCCCTCCTGCTCTCACACTAAGGCAGGGGTGTGAAGGCCGACTGTTAGAAAAGGATGAAAAGAATGCTGGAGAATTCTCCGGACCATCTTGAAGTGGATCAGCCAAGTGGTCTCTAATTCAGGTTGCTGGGGATGGATCCCCACAACTCCATTACTGTCAGTGCTTACCACCTCCATTATGGCAATTAGGATGTGGTTCCAACACTAGGAATGCTTTGCCATACTCTGGAATTGCTAACATCTGCTTTGTCTCTGCTTCATGTGTCAGTGTGGAGTTGTCTTTTCTTAAACACACATCTTTTTACAGCCGCACTGTCTCCTCTTTTCTCCTTCTTGCTTCTTCAAAAATGCTCTCCACATTTATTTTCTTAATTCGACTCAAACTGTGCCTTAAAGAGATCTCTCTCTGTTTGAGTCCAAATAACCTAAAATGATCCGTGAAGAGCCTTGCGGTTCCCGTTTTCAATAGGCTTCATTAGTTTTTAATATCTAGCCAAGGAAAGGAGGGGAAAATGGCATGGAGATAATCAATGGAAAGGGGCTGGTAGCCTATTAATCTCCCCCAAAGGATTGTGGGTTTATACACGATCTTGCATAGGCAAACATGGCTGTGTGATGAACACATCTGTCTGCCTGGATGGGCTACTTAATGAAACAGCCAGCGTTTGGCTGCTGAGATGGATGTTGTTCCCCCAGTGAAAAATGAGTTCTCTCTCCCACTATGCTGAGGCAGAGCTACACATGATAGGTCTCCATTCAATTCACAGTAGACCTGAGTATGTCCCCATGTGAGAGGAACTTAAACAATGAGGGTGCAGGGCAAGACAGGCAACGCATGGCCACTAGAGCAAGTCTTGGTGGAGATCATATCAGGGAATCCTAATGTGAACAAGAGTCTGACTGATCTGGGAAAGATAGACGACAGAGGATAGAGTGGAAGAGGAGTAGTACAGTAGTCAGATAAAGAGGACGATGGAGGCTGGAGGTGAAGGCTAAGCCACCTGGGACAGATAAGCAGGCTTGGTGTGTTTGAATGGCAGCGTTTGTTACTAGCAAGTGAAACGTTTGGGTGCTTCATACTCGGTGCTCGCATGCATGAGCGAGTATTCCTACCCGTCTGCTAAGACACGTGTGCACACGTCTGTATGTGTTTGTGTGTTTGGAGCCCGACAGCGTTGGAGGTGACCCCTGGTCAGGGAGTCCTGTAACAGGAGCCCGCCTCCGGTTCTCCGAGCTCTCCTCTCAGTGTGCTAAACAGCCACCTGAAGACAGGATTAGCCATTGTGACCCGGCCCCAGAGGTAACTGAGATACACCTCCGGGGACAGACATGAAACACACACTGTCACGTGTTGCGGCGATACAGCCAGGTGGGGTGGGGTGGGTTTTTTTATGCTGTAAAATGGAGGACAGGTGGCGGTGGGGGATTGCGAGTGCAAACAGGACACCTATAAGAGGATGAATGCAAGCAGGATACAGTATATTGTCGAGCAAGCTAGGGTGAAGATGTCAGCGGTGTTTACTGTTGTCTAGTGAAAACAAAGTATAAGAGCGTAAGAGGATTGGTCGACCTAACCCAGTGCCTTGGGGTAGCTCAGATTTGTGCCTGTATGGAAATTGATGCCTGTCAGCCTGTCTATGACTCAACTCTGACAGTATGCATGCATATGTGTTCCTCTACGCACATACAAGTGTGCGTGCTGTGACAAATGAGCGGTGCTTAATTTGCAGCTGATTATGCAGGCTGTGGGTGCCCTAAACCCCTTTGAACTTGTAATTGCCCCTGGTTTCAGTAATGAACATTAAGGAGGATTCAGAAACGTGTGGCTAATTACACATTTGCCCCCCTTTTTCATTTCTTCATCTTTACGCGAGGCGAGAAAGAGGGAAAGGAGGAGCAGGAGTGGTAGTAGTGGGAGGATGAGAGCCAAGGAGGAGGTTCTGGGTTGGGAGGCATACACTGCTGTTGTCGCCCTCTTTATCTAAATAATTGTACAAGCTGGTTTATGGGCTTTAGAGAGGTGCTTTGTGTGTCAGTTGCCGCAGCCCTGGGGATATGTGGAACTAGCTTTCCCCACGATCAATATTCAGAGAGATTCACATCTGGAGCCAACGTCTGCTCTGCTTAGATTTAGATTTATATATTTATTTATTTTTTTATTGGATTTTCCCCCTTTGGTCCTCTTCTAACCATCTGCCTCTTTTTATATATTGTGGTATGGTACCGCTATTTTTTGATGCAGGGGCTCTTATCTAGCACACATGCTAATATGTGAAGTCTTGCTGTGGCTGTGGCGGAGCTCAGAGAACTCATGTGAACCAAGTCTGCTCTACATGGACAGCAGGCACTGGCAACACATGGCTTAATATATATGCTAGGCAGAACTGCTCGAGCAACGGAGCATCCTGGGTGAATGGCTGCGGTGCAGGGAGGGTCCGCCGAGGCTACCGGAGGGGGAAGAGTGGGAGAAAGGAACAACAAATTGACCCGCGCTCGCAGTCAGTCTGCCGGTCTTTGATGTGGACTCGGCGCTCTTGAAAAGCAGTCCATATGTTCAGAGAGAGGGAGCGAGTGAGGGGATATCAATGGGGGGAAAAAATGAAAAGGTGAGGAAGTGAGGGGAAGAGGTGAGAACAAGAGACACGGCTCCCAGTTTTAAGGACCCCACTGTGAAGGAATCCCTCTGCCTGCCCCTTGACTAAGCGCCGGGCAAAACAAAAGCATGCGTCTGAGAAGTGTAGAGCGGGAGAGGAGAGAAAAATCGCAAGAAATGGCAGGAGTGGGATTTGATGCAGCCAGGGTCCCATGACAAACCAAACAGTGCAACACAAGGTCTGTTTTTGATTTCTGCTCCATCCCTCAACCTTCTCTCATTCCTGGGCTCCCTCCCTTCTTTAGGCTGCTTTGCCGTTTCCACGCTTGTGCTGCTGCCCCCCCCCTTTGCATTTTCTTCTCTTGGTGTGAGATGAATATCAAAGCATTGTTGGGGCAGCTTGGAGGCCTGCAGCAGAATCTCATCGGCCGGCACGGTCTCCTGCATGCACGCGGCCACCGTTCTAACGGCTCTGCCACAAGCTCGCAATCAACCGTGGGAGGGGGCGGGGGCGAGGCTAGCCTGCAGGGCGGAACCCCTGGAAGGGTAGGAGGGTAATTTCAGGAAACTGGCTTTAAGACGTGAAACCAAAATCCTCTTATGCATTTTGTTACATGTAAGATAACCCTAAAAGTGTAGAAATGGGAAGGCAGCACAGAATCAGCCGCTACCATCTTAATAACCCTGGTTTTCCACCAGGGGCATGTATGACATCATAGACAGCTTGACGACCTCGTAGAGTTCCTACGCATGCCTGTGTCCCGTAGTGTCAGCTCTCAGTCATGGAGGAGAAGGGATCCTGACTGGTCTATCAAAATGAAACACCTGTGCTTTGCATTGTGTATGCAAAGTTAATATGCCGCTGCTTGTCTGTGGATCCAGCGTGGTTAGTTAGCTTTGAAGTGTAACTATGACAAATCGGGATTAAGGGGCAAAGTGTAAAGGTCTGATGTCGGAGCATGAAAAGAATTAGGCTTATTACGTTCTAATGCAGCACTAAAACCCTGCTGCTGCTGCTAAAATTACAAGTTTTAACATAAACACTTTGACAACTTGTGCAGCTTTTATGCTATTTTCTGCTCTCGCCCATTCTGTCTTGGCGATGCTAATCGTATGCGTGTGTGTCCATGCTTTCGTTGCTCCTATGCCGTGGCCTGTCTGGGTACGAACAGATGGCAGATTGAGGTGGCTTGTGTCTGCTTACAAGGGTCACTGAACAGCCAACATTAGAACACAGCGACTAGACAATAGCACGGCACCCCCCCCTCAACACACAAAACAGATCTCCTGCACAATCATCATCAATGACTTTCAGCAACTTCTGACTCCTGACATCACTAAACGATCCCGTCATATTGTCACTAATGTCTGTTTGGTAAACACACAGCAGTGGGTATTGTCCCAAAAGTAACATGATGACTCTTTTTCCTACGTCTCCTACTCGGGCAGTGGCAGTGAACCAAACGGTCGCCTGGGTTGCTACGGGTGACTGAAGACCTGACTTTTGGGCTCCGAGGCAAACGAGCACATGACAGATTAGTGTGTGGGCCTCCTCCAGGCGTCCACCTCTGTGACCCTTAGGAGCCCCTGCCTTACCCCCCCACCACAGCCCCCACCCCCTTGCCCCTTTGCTCTTACCCCTAAGCCCCCTCCCAGTTTCTTCTTTGTCTGCACCTTTTCTTCATCCGAACTCACACAAACACCCAAGAAGGTGAAAAGCAAACAGATTTCCAATGTGCATCAAAGAAACATACATTACTTCTTTATAATATTTCTGGCTGTAGGAAGCTTTTTACTGGACTACTATGTGCGTATGCATTATTTAAATATATAGAGACACACAAAAGATTAAATGTGATCACACTCGATAAACAGTGCTGAGCCATGCATACGGGAAAGATCATTAAGGCATTTGCAAATATGGAATAAACATTTTTCAGCAGTTGAGTGTAAAAGGAGGAAGGCCTTGGTGTTTCAAACTGTTTGCAGATGTGTCTCCACCAGTTAAATGCAGCTCGTACAGGGACAACACACGAGGATTAGAAAGAAGCTTAAACAAAACAGGGAATACTACAGGGCTCACTGTTTAGTCTACACAAACAGCGTGCCCTCTCTTTTCGAGGGATGGACTTGTACATTTGTTTATCACATGGGACAAACATCCGTTGCCAGGGTTCGGCCCTGCTTGCGCCCATGTCTTGTGAATGACCCTAGCTGGCGCTTTTATGTGTGCCTATAAAGGGCGGTTGAGAGAGCAGCTCCCATAGGAGGACTCGACCTGACGATGACACCGTGTTGTCATGGAGACTAATGCTATGTTGGGCTTGAATTGTGAGTGGTGGTGGTGGGGGGTTACTGTCACTAGTGTATCTAATGATGTTTACCCTCACAAGTACAACATACCCCAACTCTTGTTAACGCCTGGGGTTCATATGCTGCAGTAAAACTAATACTATACTCAAAATGCTACTACTACCTTTGTTCAATATTCAGATGTCAAAAACAACTTCTCATCCAAACACATTTCTATTGCTTGCGGTCAAAAGACTTTCCAAATGACCAAAGGATATATCACTTCCCTTCCAAGAAGCCCATGGGACCAATACACCTGGCTTAGCAGCTTAACAGCATTTCCCGAAGCACACAAGCCAAAGGGTGGCCCAGGACAAAACCTGAGACTCTTGATGCTCGAGAGGACTACCTACTTACTCATCTGTTGGACTATACTCCCTCCTTCTCCTCGTAGCTCACACATGCACACGTGTGCGAACTCGAGCGGCCCCCGGTTCGCTCCTGAGGGTCCCCTATTTATTTTCATAGGTGTTTGAGGGTTTACACTAGTCAAAAGACAAGGCCGGAGCCCAGAGTGGTATCTTTGTATCTGAGTGCTTCCTGTTTTTATTGCAAGGCCGACCCTTGTCTTTACAGGGGTGAGTAAAGGCTAGCAGGGGGATAGCAGGGGGTGAGAGGGAAGGAAAGCCGGGGGCGCCAAGGGGCTAATTGCAGATTTTAGAGTTTACTTTTGCCAAACAAAAGGGCATCACCTTTAGCAACAGTAAGAAAAAACCTCCCATCACTGCTTGTGTGCTCTACTCATCTCCCCTTTTCTACTACCATGCATCAACCTGTCCAACTTTATCTTCCACCTCTAAATACTAGAGTCCTCGCTGCTGCAGCACAGTAGAACATTTTACCCCTAACAGTAAAGTTTACCTTTCTGATAACATAATCTCCCTGTAGTATTGAAAAGCTTATACTAACAGTGTGGGATTTCCCTTCCCCTAATATGGCTGGAAGACATCCAGAAACTCATGGGAGGGAGATGGGTATTGGAGAGAGAGGGAGGGAGGATTGGAGGGAGTGGAGCGATGGTCTGACCCTCTTCTGCCAGCTAACACCAGCTGATCTGTCCTGCCATTTGCCAATTGCATATGCGGCGTTTCAGGTTGCCAGCGCACATGCTCTCCAGTGCGTGTGCATACGGCCTCGGCGCTAAAGAGGGCGGACGGATCACCGCTCTAGGATCGTGCATATTGTGCAAGAAGCGGTGTCTAGCAAACACGGCCAGGGTTGATGGTAAATATGGGTTGAAATGAGATTACTTTGCGACAGTAATGAAGAAAACCACTTTGAGATTTCTCCCAAGAGAGTGCAAAGCCGGAGCGAAGCCTGGGAGGGTGCGGGGGGAGAGGGAGAGGGCAATTTTGTTATACTGAATCCAAAAGCCAACAGTTGTTACTATTGGCCTGTGTTGTTTTTCTGTGTGTGAAGGGGGGTCCGATCCTTTTGAGCTTTTCAGAAGATGTGACAATGGCTGGATGTTGAGAACATATGTAGAGAGACCCCTGCGGCTCATGGAAGAGGAGCTCCATGCTGGCCCCGCGGTTTGAGAAAATACAAGGCCGCTCCTTTCACTCCTCACCCCTCAGTTAATGAATGCGTGAATGGCAGAATGCCGTTATAGGCCATTCAGGGCCAAAGTCCCCAAGAATTCACCCTTGCACAAATGCATCCAGCAATGGCAAATACATTTGCTTAACAAATTAAAAGAAAGGAGAATGGCAATTGGGTGTGTATGTGTGTGTGTTAAAGAGAGAGAGAGAGAAATAGCAGAGAGAGAGTTTATGGGTGGGAGAATTGGATGGTGAGAAGAGAAGGGGGATAATTCAATTAGTCCTCTTCCTTAGTAGAGAAATGAAGGCAGGTTAAAAGGGAGGGATTATTATTTGTACAAGACCGGCCGGGGCTTTATACAAAAGAAACAAATAAAGATTGGAGAGAACATCTACAAGCAGAGGACGTGATAAAGAAGAGAGGGCCCTGAAAGCTCCTCTCCATCTGAATTAAGCAGCTTTCTAAAAACACCAGGCTATCCTCCCCTCCACTCTTTGAGTTCATTTTTAAAACAATTCTAAAGAAAATAGTTGGCGACTCTCCTGAAAACTCTGTGTATAACATCCAGTCTTTCTGCAGAAGGGGCTGAAGCTGCGTGAGGTTTTCCCCAGGAAACATGCCAAACCGTGAGGAAGTTTTTAGCCTAAACTCACATAAGGTGTGTTTATGCGTATTTGCACATGCATATATGAGCTTAACTAAAACATTTGGGCTTTTATTTGTTTGTCTGCTTCGTACACAACATTTTATTCCAATGAGGAACATGCCACACTCCTGCCTTTAGTCTGTGAATAAAGCGTGGTCTGTAGCATTTGTTGAGAGGTCTCCAGTCAGGGAGCGATGGAGCTGCGAACAGCTGTGAAGTCATTTTGATAATGATGAGAATAATAAGCATGCAGACTGGCGTGGTGGAGCCGCTAAGGCCTGCAAGGCTCAGGGCTTTGCCGTTGCAGCTTCACTGCTCCTGAATAGATAAAAGTGATTAAAGCACTCCTGATTATCCCTGACCAATATGTAATGGATTTACAGCCCTTTCAATTAGGCCGTATTTGCTAGCCACTCATTACTTGGGCTTTTGGTTACATAATCAGGGTACGGGGGGCTTTGGGCAGGGAGTGGGCAATGTGAGGTGAGGGCGGAGGGGGGGAAAGGGTGCACAGGGGGCACCTGACCCTCTTTTTAAATGTTTTGAACAATCGGGGCTCTGAATCTTTGAACTAAGTCTCTTCTGCATTCTCTTTTTATTCTATTTCTCCCACCCCCCACGCCGCCGCATTGTCCCTCCAACGCTGGGACAGGGAGCCACATGCTCAGGCAGCAGCTTATGTGTCCCTGCATGGACATCTACTTCTGAAATCTGACCTGCGTTGCAAAAATCAATACAGCCTGATGTTCTGATAATGTCCTGACATTAGCGCGGGTGGGGGGACATGTAGTCCATCCCCACTTGACACACTCACACACACACAAACGACAGGCAGACTGACGTGTGCATTTGTTTGAATGACTGAATATTAGATTATTGGAAAAAACATCAAAGGTGAGTTTGAGTTAGAATCAAATAAATATAATAAAACTTACAAGTACTCACTTTGCACAACTTTACACTCACTTATTCCCCAGTCACTAAATCTGCCCCGGAAAACATTGTTCTTCAGGCTAAACAAACATATTGTAGGAAATGTCGTTACTGTCGGTGTGTCCCTCTTACTTAGAGTGTGCTGAGTAGAGTAAACAGTCCGAACTGATTAGATTGACCTGGTCACTGTGTTCCCCTGACAGGTGGCTGACAGGTGAGCATCACAAAGCTGCCATCACTCACTCTCTCAACAACAGCTATGTGACAGCTGTGTGTGTGTGTGTGTGTGTGTGTGTGTGTGTGTGTGTGTGTGTGTGTGTGTGTGTGTGTGTGTGTGTGTGTGTGTGTGTGTGTGTGTGTGTGTGTGTGTCCAGTGTGTTGTTTTCACACGTGCTTAGCTCTGCAAAGCAATGGCGGTGCTTACCGTGAGATGCTGGAACAGCCACGCCCTCATGATGTTCGTGGCCACCTTGGGGAAAATGCCACGCTTTTTCTGCCTCTTCTTATCCTTGTCTGGATCATCGTCATCCCCCGTGCCAGGCGATGCAACGCTGTTGTCTAAGCCATCTCCTGGACGGAAACCAAACCCTGGGTTAAATAACATCCCCGGCCAGACCTCTGACACAGAATATGATAAAACGAGAGCTGGAGCAGTACTGAAAGTCGGAGCTGAGTTCAAGGTGTATGAAAGATGGATAAACGGACAAATACCACAGATAGCTAAGAAGGAATTTAAAAAGGGCTACGCTAAGACGGAAAGAATTGCAACAGCAACGCTAGTGTTGTGTGGTGAAGATAAGGAGCTGCGGGATTTAAAGGCCTTAGATGAAGGCCTGTGCAAAGAGTGAGGGGTTTATGCAGAGACTTAGCAGAATAGCGCGTTACCCCAGAGCATGGGCAAAACGAGGCGTTAATGATTCTAATGTTATAGTTGGACCCTGAAACACTGGGTTCCTTGTTTCATTTCTAGCAGGAGAAGGAGCAGGAAACAAAACACGTGCAGCGAGATGACAAAAAAAAAAAGGACACGGAGCCTTCAAGTACAGTGGGAGCTTGGACTCATGTCATTAATTCAATTAAATTTGCATGCTTGACATAATGCAGGGGAGAGCCAAAGGGGACAGGGAGAGTTGTGCAGACATGTACAGTAATACACCGACGGTCATGAATTCGCAGCTCGCGCACAGACACACACTCGCGTACAAACAAAACTCCGAGGGGTTTGATAACTCACAGCATCCAGTCGAGATGCATACATTTTAAAGTCGGGACATAATTCGGGTGAGGGGGGGGGGGGGGGGGGGGGTTGTTCATTGTTGCACTTCGGTGCACATAATGGACTTGTCTGCTCCCCCCACGACACCCCACCCCAAACTCTGACTCTCTGGGTCCTGCTCTCCCACTACCCCCCCACCCCCCCCACCCCCACCCCGCGATTCCACCACCAGATTAGCATGACAGGCCAGCCGCGGCTTTGCCTGCATTAATGTCCGTCAGCGTTTGATTTCAGGAGGAAAACATGCATACACCCCGGCACGATTTCTCCTTTAAATCGAAGTTTCCATCTTTGTCCTTTGCCTTTTTCTTGTTCCTCTTCCCCGGCATTAATTGTGCATTAGCAAAAATGATTTACTTTTAACAGTCATAGTTATTTTTTCTTGCCCCCGGGCACAAATGCCTTGAAAGCCTTCCTTGAGGGCATCTAAATTATGTATCTGAAAAACTCCTCCACTAAGGCAGAGAAGGACCCTGACGTTCTCAAAATTCAGACTTGCATGTCCTCTTGTTTTTGGGGAGGCATCAATCACAACCACCTATACAAGCCTTAATCTTGCATAAATATTTGAACTAATAACATTAAAAGAGGGAAAGAAAAAGGATCCGACCGGTGGCGTAATCAAATGCAAAATAAATGAAGAATACAAGGACAGCAGGGGCCCTCACTTCTAACTACTTTCTCCACTTTCTTTTTCCTCCCCCTTGTTTTTCTCTCCCCTTTGCCTCCCCCTCTGTCTTTTTTTTCTGTCTGCACAGTGTTTTCCTTCCACATCATTAGTGCGGACAGAGAAGTGCCGACTTAGCGCTCCCTGTGTGAAGGGAAGCGACGACCCCTCTAAAAGACATATGGGGACGGCAGCACGGACTAGGGGTGTTGTAATTGTAGAATGGGCGTTCATTAGTGGCAAATGCCGTAAATCCCAGGCTAAGTATGAATCCTTGTTCAGGAAAGCTTAAAACAATAAACTTTGGCCCGGCCGTAGCCTACCCCGACTGTGAAGGGCTTCCTGAGAAATGCGACCCAGGCGGAAGTCAAGTCTGACTCCCCCGGTTCATTTCCGAGCTGCGGCGCGCTTGTTCCTCCGCTTTTGAGCTCCACTGAATAATGTTGATACACAGTTTGGTTGTTTGTTTGTGTGCCGCCAGGTTTTGTGTTGATTTTCCAGCCACTCTCCAAATCCCTCTCCCGCTGTGAGCAGTCAGGCTCATCCAATGGAACCACACAGTGGCCAAAAGGCTGGCAGATTAATTTTATTGACGTTTCCATTTTCACTGCAACGCGATAGCCTCCCCCCCGGCCAGGGCCGGAGCGACCCGCACGTATTTACAGACTGACCTGTCACTTCATTACCCAGCATGCTTGCTGCCTCCTGCACAAGCCCACGAGGGTGAAACCAGACTCCGAGGCTTTCAGCTGCTCCCTTCCTATGTTTTTCTCCCTCATGCACATGGATAGCGTGTTGGTATAGGTCACACATGCAGCTCTCAGTATAGTAAATACTTGTTTTTAACTCGCTATGTGAAGTACGTGGAGACGGAACGTGTATAGAATCAAACAAAATCAGTCATGGGCAAGAGGTGAAAAGACAGAGGGAAACAAAGAAAGAAGAGGAACAAGAGGCAGCGGGAGGGGGGGAAGAAGGAGAAGAAAAAGAATAAAGAAGACTCAACTTGCACAACCTCATTACATCTAAAGGAGAGCTGGTTCTTTGCATCCACCCCCACTCCTTTCTTATGAGTGAGAGAAGGAACGCTGCAGGGCAAATTGTCCCAAACGCTAATGGCTTCTGACTGTTCCCTGGCAACTCTGCCATTCTAACCTGTGTGGATGTGCACTCTGAAAAAATTATGGGGAAAGAAAAAAAAAAAGTGCAGGGCAGAGCGAGGGAAGCGTCCCATCATCTGGCCATGTGACACAGATGGGGGTTGGCTATTAGCAGGCAGCCGAAAGGCCTAGGGGAGACGAGGTGCTGGAGTGTAGCCCCAGGCACTTTTGGAAAAGCAGCGCCCTTGGAGACAGACAAAAAAAAAAAACACAGCCTCCCACTCTCCCCACCCTCTTTCTGTCTTCCCTCACTCTTTCTTTCTCTCTCTTTTTCTTCCTCGCATCAATATCTCAACTCAAAGTGCTCGCAACGAAAAGTTTGCGCATGTATTTGCACGCACGGAATTAAAAAAAAAAAAAAAAGAAAGAAAGAAAGAAAACGGGGACGAGCTGGAAGACGGCGACCGGATGGAGACGAGGCGAGGGAGCCAACGAAACAAACAAGCGAGTCCGAGAGCACAATGCGCTCACACGTTCCTTCTCTCATCACCAGTGGGTGGTTATTAAAAATGCATTCAGATATATCTCCCTGTGAGTAAATTGGTCTCAGGGCTGAGCTCATTAACGAGCTGGGAAAGCACTATAAACACACAGCAACCGGGCTTATCTAATGTTGGCACATTCAGGGCCGCTTCAGGATGTCTTTCACAAAAAAATAATGGTTTAGCGCAGTGTCCTACAGTTGGTGTTTGGGAGGAAGAGCTATTTCAGGGGAGTTTTAATAAGTTATGTCTCAAAGGCACCCAGTCCCTCATGGAGCCACCGACTGTAGGTCCAGTCAGCGCCGGAATCATTACGATCACAAGTAAAGCAGATCTATCAGTGCTGCTTCTCCACCTGTGTGATACACTCAGGCATGAATGAATGAATAAACCCAGTCACAGCTCATTATCAAATAAGGCTCCAGACATTTTGGTGCTAATACTATTAATACTCAAACTAGAGGGCCACTAGACGAGCTTTAGATGTTTTGTGGGTTTTATTCTGAAGCCTGTGCAGTGATTTTACACTGGGAGGCCCCGGCGTTTGTTTCAGGGTAATGAAGCAAGAGTGTAGAGGCAGTGGCTTGTGGAAGCTGTGGTTAAAGTGACTAATTACAACAGACCCCCCACGCCCCCCTGTCAGGCCGAACTAGTCAGGCATGTTCACCCAAGCTCGCCCCAATGAGGGAAAGCAGGGAACTCATGAGAGTTAAAGGAGGAGAGGAATTAGAACAGAAGCAGAGAGGTCTGTCGTAGCAGGGGATTCTTTGGCCTTCCCTTGTCCTCGCCGCACCATAGTGACTGAACCCTCCAACACCCTCCTATTACACCACCTCTGGCCCTACAGGCTTGGCCACAGAGAATGAGGAGAAAAGAAGAGAGGGATTTAGAGCCTTCCCTTTCCCCCTTTTCTCCTCAACTTTTCAGCCAGCATAAGCGGCGTTTAGCACATTCAGTGCCCCAAATGGCAGCGAATGAGAGAAGCAGTGGGGGCTCCTCTTTTGTCCGTCTGGTTACCCCTTTTATTTACTCTGGATTTAGGAAGGGGTCTTTGCCGGCTCTGGGACCACATGCTCTTGACACACACACACACACACACACACAATCTCCCCCCGTATACACACATACTCCAACACGTTGAGGCTCTATTCACACTCCTGGAATGGCCAGACCTCTGTTGCTCTATGCTGGCTGGGGATTACAGGTCTGGGCTATAACCACATGCTAGCAATATGCTTCGCACTCACATAACACAGAACACAGATGAGTGCTAACGAGTGGAACATAATCCCTTTAATGATAAAACACACACTCGAGCGGCCGATTCCTAACAGTAAGTAACCCATCAGTGCGTATGTGTATCTTTGTGTGACCGCACACCATATGGTTTACTGTGCTCATTTAGGTCCATACAGTAGATGAGGCTTTTTTACTGTGGCTGCACCACGGCAGCCAGTGTTTTACGCTGATTATTTCCTGATCTGTGCTTAAACAAGCAGCAGCCCCTTGCACTGGACCATAAAACAACAGCTTAGTAAACAGCAAGCATGCTGACAAATTGGTAGCACTCAGGCCAGAGTCATTAACAGCCCTAAAATCTGTCAGAGCCGTTACAAGGAACCCTGTCCTTCAGCAAGTCCCTCACAACAACAAACCCCGATGTCACTACCTGCCTCGTCTCCACCACCTCCCGTTACCCCCGGCGACACTGGCTAAAGGTGGAAAGGGAAAGAGCGCGGCTCCTCTTTTCCAGCCGCCATGACGCCCCACAGGCACGAGGACAAACCTCCATCTCAAACACAGCTGTATCTGCATCCTGGGTGCTGCGACTCAGTGGTTCCTTTTGCATGAGAAGTAATGTGTGGTTGTCTCCCCCCAAAAACACATCATTAAGTGTTCCCTTAAATGAAGTGGAATAAGAGCTTCTAATTAGATGGGGTTTTTTTTCTATGTGTGGGGAAGCGACGCAGTCAGGCAGTAAGAAAAACAGCTAGTGAAGGAAGGAGGGAGGTGGGGGGGTGGTTGCTCAACAACTCCTGTACCTCTTCTCCCCCCCCCTCCGCCCCCTCTCTAAGCCCCCTAACCCTGCCATCAGGCAGATATCTCTCTGTCATCCGAGGAATGCTGGAGATAACTATCGCCTCTCCACCAACACAAGGCCTCCCTGCTCCTCTCACGAGCGCGGCGTTGACCCCACCGTGCACATCCCGAGCAGCGAGGGTGAGGCTGAAGTGGAGGGAGCCGGCGAGTCAAAAAGGCGGCGGGGTCGGCGAGGCGCACGGGCTGTTTTACCGCTTCGCTCACAATGTGGGCTGGAGCAAAGCCACCCTTCCCTTTCAGCTTCTCCCCTGGAGCCAGAGAGGAGTAGTTTGTGCAGGGAGGGAAAGGGAGGAAGGGGAGCAGGCGCTGCATTGAACACAGCTAATGTTTTCATAAGGTTATCAACTGCCAATAGCCCAAAATTTAGCAATGGCTGCATATTATAAACGGCCGAATTATTAATTACTAGTGCAAACAGCCTGCTGCCTGCAACAACAATCATCTTATTACATCATAATCTGAGACTTTGAAGGTCACACCGTGATTGCGTAAACCTCCTGGGTTCTACTTTTCTCTAGTTCTATATACATATATGCATATAAATACACTTACACTCGTGCAAATGTGAAGTATGGCGTGCAGAATGTGTGCTGAGACAACACACGGCCAATAACAAGGGCTTTATTTGTACAGGAAAACAGAGCCGGAGCAAAGAGATGGAATAAAGATGTATAAAAGAAAGGAGGCAGGCTGTTGCAGATGTCAGGGCCCAATTTGCATGAATGGCAAAGGGCTAAATTGCAGGGGATGGGGGAGCTAGCCTCCACCCCCTCGCCCCGCTCTTTTTTAGGGGGAACTAAAAGGGAGTTGTGATGCCCATGACTGCCCCTCACTCAGCAGACAGGGATCAGTGGCTAATGAAGGACTTTGGGTCTCCACCAGACATTTCACACTCTCTGCCTCCCTGACAACTCCACCCCGCTCCCCCTGCACTCCAGCACCGCCGAAGAAACCGCTCCTGCGCTTCCCTTAGATTCTGAGATCGAACGGGGCTAATTGGTCTCGCAGGTATTTTCAGCTGATCCCTTGTTTCTAAATAAATACATTTACGTACCTGCCAATACAACAGAACAAACTTTTTTTTTTTTTTTACACATCGTCTTGCTGGTTATAGTGTAAATATTGATGAAAACTTTAATTGTTCCAGTAGAAATACATGGCTGGGTGCCCTAGATAAACATACCTAACTCCTCAGATTTGATGCTGCATTAAATATTAAAGAATAGGTATTTCCCAAAAGTAAGCCAGGCTATGTTGAATTGAAACAAGCACGCTCATTAGTAAAACACGCCGCTTCCACACTTCCTGCTCTAAATATTATTGCTTGCTTGGAATGATAATGACGAGAAGGCAGAAAATGAAGCAGAATGGAGCAAAGGGAAACAAAGCGATGGAACGTATGCAGATGCATCCTATGGATCCATCTGCTAGTGAAGAAATTGTTCTAAAACCCCCACTAGGAAATCGAGTACATCAAAGTCTTTGGCCTCAATAGCCAGAAAAAGTGTCTGCCTGCAGGTTAGCAGTGTGGCACTGATGATGTTTGAAGCAAAGTGCGATAACAACATCAGCGGTGATTCGTCTCATTCACTTACAATCTAAAATCAAACAAACTCTCCTCTAATGCAAAGAGGGCGCGGGCGACTTGGACTCACGAACAGACACGTTCGCCACACCTGACGGACAGTAGCATCAAAGTCGGGCTTAATGGTCATGCGGGTTCCTAGAGCTGGAAGGTTACTACAGTAAATGGATTTAAAGGTTTATAAATCAACAAGTCAACCATCAGATTGTAGCCTCTGCTCTGCAGCCCTCTCATCAGCCAAAATGCCATGAAGGTTTTTTTTTTCCTCTCCTCACTCTCTCTTTTTTTTTCACACAAATGTCCTGGAGGCAGGGAACAAAGCGAGCAGAACTGATTACTGCGCTGTTGCCCCGCTCCACCAGTCTAAACTCTGTTTGGCTTCCTAATGAGCTCACTAAAAACCCAATTCATCACCCATAACCCCTTCTCAACCTGCCTTGAAATCCCCCATTATGGGGAGTCAAGGATAGTCCGTTTACAGGCTTTAGGGTTGGGGTCAGGGGCTGTGAGGAGTGCATGCTGTGGTCGTGTGGCCGAGGGTCCTCTGACATGTCCTTTGTGGCCTGTCTGTCTCTATACATGTGCTCACCATGCGCTCCAGGTTTTCTTCCAGCCAATGATTTTCTAAGATCGCTCCCCCAAATTACAATTGTTTCTAGCGTTTGTTGGACAGACGTTTTAGTGCCCAACACCAACCTCCCCTAACCCATATGTCCCCCCCAACCCCCCATTGCACAACACCAGCGGTGTCCCAGCCTGAGCGTAGGAATGTCCGGCTCGATGGCTGCACCAGCGGGAATGTCCCGTTCCAGTCGGCTTTCGCACCAGAGATTTCAAGTTTAATACCCCTTCGTCCCATCCCCGCAAAGACAGGAATTTGGTGGGAAGGGAATGTAGTGGGACGGGGGAGTTCGGGCGGGTGTGAGTAAAATACAGTCGGTCTATTAAAAATGGGGGCAAGGGGAGACGGGGAAATCTAAAAAAGACAGAATATTGTCAATAGATGACAAACAGCTGTGGGAAAGCGGACAAAATAGAGAAAAAAGAGCTGGAAAAAAACTTGACAAGTAGGTATAGGACAGAAGGTGGGGTTGGGGGGTCAGAAAGAGTGAGGCAGAGGAGGATGACAGCAGAGGGCTGGGGTAAACTCCCACAGTTCCTCATTACATGGAAGTGAAATGATCCTCCTGACACCTGAGCTGTAACCAAGAGATTACAGAATTGATGAATCCTTGGTTTAAAATGCGGCTGTTTTATTCTGCTTTAGTAATTAATTCTTTTTCCAATAGTATATTGATTAAGCGTAGCCCCTGATAAAGTTCAAACTGAGCGAGATCCCTCCGGGGCTCCGGCTCGGCCCGCTCAAAGGGCCAATGAAAGCTTCCTCCCTGCACCTGCATCTCTCTCCGTCAGCGCAGTTTGCCCTCATAAATTAGTCAGAGTGTGGATCTTGCTTAGCCGCTTGCTGAGTCCAACCACTTGCTGATACGAGCGTCCGGGCATCCTGCTCCATCGCTAAATGCAGATCCCCCCCCCCCCCCCCCCCCCCCCCCCCCCACCCCCCCACCCCCCCACCCCCCACTGACAAGGCCGCGACACACAAGTAATAGATGGAGATCGCTCGCCTCGCAGCTGATTCCTCCACCTCCTCCTCCCTCGCTCTCGCAAGCGTCTCTCTTCGCAAAACTACTCTTTCATTCTTTTTTATTGCCACGTTTTTCCATAAAGCTCCGAGTGAGAGTCTGATCAACAGAGGGTAGAGCAGGTCTCTCCAGGGAGCCAACTAGCAGAGAAATCAGATACAGCTTTACAAGAGAGTCAGACGCTCATGTCTTGTCAAGACCCCTCACCTACCGGCTTCTTTACAAGTCAATAACCGGGGCCCAGTGTCCTCCACCGGGCCCTGGCACACATTTGTTTCTTTCTATAGGAAGCAGAGCTGCGGTTGACACTCCAATATTCTGTCTGATATTATAAAAAACAATATGGAACCACTTTGTAGTTATGAACTCGTTCCAAGCCCATCAGGAAATCTATCTCCAACGTGCTTAACCATGGTTGGACACTACTTTCATCCGTGTACATCCTGAACCAGTCGTGTAAATGCATAGTGACAAATAATTGGTGACCCCACAAAGACAGAAGGACCAGTTAAAAGCCTTTTACAATATTAAGAACTAATGAAAGATTGAATGAATTATGAGGACAGAAGGAAAAAATATAATTAGACAGTGGAAGTAGTGCTTAATAGATTTACTGGAGACTATTTCCTTTCATTAATGGGAGTGCAGCATGCAGCGAGATGGGCTGTATTGACTGTCCGCCCCGCTCCTTAAGGTAAACCCAGCAGGTCATTTCATTACGACCCAATTCCATGGCGCTAATTTTGATTTTGGGGACTTGACAGCTGTTTGCAGTGGAAATTGCTACGGCAGGAGGAGTGAGAGAGGAGCCTATTACTGCTGTGAAAAATACAAATTGCACAGCCTCAGTTCGAATTACTGCCACTCTGCTGGGCTGACCCGCCAACGTGCGTATGTCATCACGCGCACGGGCCTTATTTTTTGATTAGCTGCATGAAAAGGGATGAAAGGAACACACAAGAGTCTTAGAATAGGGTTACAGGGAAACACTGTAAAGTAACGCTACACCACAAGTGACCAAAATAAGATGATATATATCAGAGTTGACTTGAAACGAATACTACCACACTTTAAGTCTATTGCTTTTCTTTTTATAAATCTGTGCTGATACATTAGACGTATAAATGTGAAGCAACTCAAATGACAGCATTAAAACCAACCACAAGCCTGAATCAACACCTCGCTAGCGGTGATTGATTCAGGGAGTTGGAGCACACACTTGTTTATCATTAGTGTCCAGTCTTGGATATGGCTGCTGTCGGATGGACCTGACTCCCAATGCGAGCACTTAATTGGCTCGTCTTGCCAGTTAATATGCAGCATTAAACTTCTGGAAGAAAGGGAAGACCTCTCTCTCTCTGATGCTATTAATTAGCACTGCTCTTTAGCTCTCAGCTTTTTGAAGCTTTCCGTCTCCTTTTGTTTCACCCTCCTTTCTTTTCTTTTTTTTTTTCTCCTCCTCTGCTACGGCCTTCGTTATTGACTTTTCAATTTTCCCCTCACATCCACCCCCTGTGCGAGCAGTAGCGCCGGTGTTTCTTCGCCGGTGCCCAGCCCAGCGATACCCCCAAGCCCACTCTCCGAGACGCCGGCTGGGGAGTCCTGAGAGCCGGGCCAGCCCTACAGCTCCCATCAGCCCACCACTCGCTCCCCACGAGACCGAAATCAAAGAGAGAGGCCCTTAAAATATAACCATGGGTATAATGAGGGTGCTCTAAAGAACAATAAGCATATACACCAAAGGAAAGAGGAGAGTGGGAGTACAAAAGAGTGAGACTATAACTATAGGAATGCTGGTCTGAAAGTGGGCCTGCGAAGTGAACAACAGAGGGCCGATGCTGAATGATACTGTGCTGTGGGAGAGAGGCCAAAGGGCCACAGCTAGTGGTGATGGTAGCCGGGGCCACGCATCTATCGAACCATGTATCTGAACCCCAAACAACCAGGGGGTCCGCCGCATGCCTCTGGAGCCAAAGGGAGCACGACTAATTTCTGCACAACAATGGGCCTGGATGGGCGCCCACACAATGGCAGGTGCTTTGAATAGCAGCAGGGCCCTTGCAGCAGGGATCTTCTCCTCTCTCACTCCGAGGGCTTGGGCTCTGGCTTGCGTAACCTTTCATTTTCAACCGGGCTTCCTTTTGACTCATAAAGGATGAAAATGATCTCATGGGGAGCCCAAAGAGTTAGAGACAGCCAGGCCTGTGAGGCAATTCAGACCGGGTCCCTCTGTGTGTTTCTGTACAGTACATAAACCTCTCTCCTCTTCCATTCCTTTTCCGTACTGGTATCTTTTTTTTAATTCTCTCTCAATGCGTTTAACATTCCTCTTTCTCTCACTGTTGTTTCCCTGAGTTTCGTTTCCACCTAATGCTCGTGTCTTCCCACGGCCTGTTGTGTTGCTGTGTTTTCTACTCGCTGTGTTTGTTGTGCTGCTGCTGGGCTGTCCTGTAGGCCATGATGCACTGGTAAAGGCTGTTTTCCCCGCACCTTTAGAGCATTCTTTCCAGGGTCACGAGGTCAGGCTTCAGAGATGTCTCCTGCAGACACTCTGCTGTCTAAGGACTGCATCCCTGGGAGTAAGCATTTGTACTAAACAATGCAGCTTTCCCCCCGCACTTTGGAAATGCTAAATGTTTTTTGTCTTTCTTTTTTCTACCTCTCTGTTTTCATTGTTTTATGTTTGAATGAATATATAAAATGAGTGCAGTCTTTCTAAGGTGGAGGTTCTTGTGCTTAGATAATGAAAGAAAGCACTGGTTATCACAAGATGTGATAAGTGGTGTTTTCTGGCTGCTTTCATTCTTTTAAACACTCCCCGTCTCCCTAAGTTTCCTCCAATTGTTCTAATGGGGCCTTAGTCATCCTTGTCTGGTGGCAGCGAGAAGATGCTGTAAAAGCTCTTTTTTCTTTGCTCACTTTGTGTTGCCGGGCGGAAAAAAAATGAAAACACGCAGTAACTGTGCTGAAATCCACACACTAAGAGACAAATGCGAAACACCCTTGAGTACAAAGGACAAAGAGTGACCCTAAGTGAACAGACAGTGAACGACAATATTCGAACTGGAAACGAGGCTGAGCCAAACAGCCTTCATTAAAAGGAAATCGGCTTGTGCTTCGTTTAGGGGCCGGAGCGTGACACTGGTAAAAGAGAAGCAATTGCGGCATTTAACATGCAAGTTCTGCCTCAGAACATGGAAAAAAACCCGTAATTGGAACAACATTTTCAAAATCCCGGCGCCGAGCGATCCTTGAATATCCTGCTCCGTTTCATCTCGCCTTCCCTTGTTCCGTTTTCTCCCCCTCCGTTTGATATGGCGCTCTCGCTTCCCCCTCCAAACATCTCCTCTGTATTCTGCAAATTGATAACCCTCTAAATGAATTATGCTAAATGCATAATGAAGGTTTTCTCAACTTCAGCCCTGCAGCCAGCCAGGATGGAGCATCTCGCTTGGCATGTATGATTCGTTTTGTTGCGCATTTAGCCTCAGTGTTCCTTCAGAGTGTTCACTGCTTGGGGCATGTAAATAAGAAATTATCCTTGCTGACTAACATGGCTAATACCTCCTCTGGGGTAATCAAAAATTATTAGACGCTTGCTTCCAATAAACATTAGGGCTCATGGCACTAACCACTGTCAAATTGCTCACCTCCGCCCGCTCCCTAAAAAGCCATAAAATGGGTGAACAAAAGTGATCAGGTGTGGAAAAAGCACTGTGGCTACGCGGGAACTGAGAGGCCACGGCTCTGCTGTTATGCCTAAAAAAGCAGCCCTTGGCTTTAAGAGTCATTAAAGCGTGTGCTAGAGTGGGAATCAGACTAGAAAATAAGCTTATCCTGCATAATGCCCTCGAAAGCTTTGCATAAACGTGAAAGATGTGTGCGTGGAAATCAGCAGCGGAGAGCAAGAACTTGGATTGTACCACACTTCCTTTATCATCCTCCCACTCTCTTGGACGGTGGCAGCATGGTTAAAGTACTACCTGTAGGGTATTGCTGCTCCGCTCTGCTCTCTCTCCCTCTCCAAATAAGCTTCGGCGCGTGAAAAACCCCGGTTAACACCGGGCTGAACCACACAGCGCGTCGAGCGGCTACGGCCGGCTCGACCGCGGCCGTGATCTGAGGCTCGGACGTTAGGGGGAGGAGCGCCGGGGGGGGGGAGGCGAGATTAAAGAGCCAGGAGAGGCAGGCGAAAGGGAAGAAAGTAAAAGAGCACGAGGCCCATTGGTCAAACACAAAGGGCTAGCGAGGGAACAGGACATTTGAAGTCAGGGTTAAACTCCCAGTAAGCGCACCTTCAACGGGCCTGTGTCAGCTGGCAGCGAGGCTTTTTGGAGTTTCCCTGCAGGTGTGCCTTTGACAGACTTAGCCTCCGTAACCTCGCTCTAATCTAGAGCGGGGCCCGGGGTTTGGACACAGGGAGAGGCTGGTGGCATCGTGCAGCCTCTGCCTCCCGTTCTGTGTCTATTACATCCACGCACGCACGCTTGCACTCCCTGTAAACACACACAAACACGCTGCCAGACAAGGGGAAAACAAATCTGGCGAGGACCAGAGCAATTGGATTATCACCTCTTAAGGGTGACTTCTTGGCTGACCCCCTTGAGGCTAGCCCGCTGAAACAAGACACACAATTTCCTGGGAAAACACTCTGCCTTTAAAGAACCGAAGCATTGTCATCCCTGTGAAAATACAGCAGCCGCGGCGGCGTTAATGGACGTGGAAATGCCCTTCGGGGCACGTGCTCAGATCCCTTTTAACCATATTACATCAGACCCTTGTGCACTCCTCATCATCGCATGCACCGGAGTAATCAGCAATGGAACGTGGGTGTGTAAACCCACTGTATAATGAACTGGTACAAAAGCGCTGCACTCCCTTTGTTTTTGGCACCGGGCCTTTGTGTAGAAGAGAGAAAAAAGTCACTCCCCTCCGTTTCTGCAGTTCAGTCGTGATTACCTCCGTGCAACAGTTTCCTTTTTTGCTTTTTTAATAATGCACAACTTACTCTAAAATAAACAGTTCGCCTCTTTCTCAGAGCGGCACAGAAAGAAAAGAGGAGAAAGAAAGAAGAAAAACTCCCTCAAGCTTTCCCTTGATGGCGAAAATGACATTCTCCTCAGCTGCTGTCAGAATAATCTGGGTAATTTTTTCCCTATGTTCTCCAAACATTAGTTTGCACATTAGACTGACCTAGTTAATGTGGCTTTCCCACTATGTGTACGGGTTCTGGCCAGGCCGGGCTAAGCTGGGCTGGGCCGGGTCACACCGGGGGCCTGTTTATGATTATGGACCAGAGGGACCAGGCCCCAGCCAGGGATGGGGGAAGGAAAGGAGGGACTGGCAGAGCAAGTGGGAGCGGGACAGTGTAGAACTGGCTGCTCCTCGTCCTTTTGCAGCTCCCTTTCCTTCACTCCCTCCTCCGGTTCTTCATAACACGGGTTCAGGAAGACAGGGAAACAGAAGAAAAGGAAGGAGGGAGCGCGAAAGAGGAAGGAAGGAGGGAGCTGAGGGAGCTAATCATTCCCTTTAATCACATTTTGGATGAGGGCCAGGTAGTCTGCGGTACGAGGGGCGAGACAGAGCGAGGGGTGAGAGAGGAGAGGAGTGTGAGGGAGGATGGGAAGAACAAGGAGGGGGGGGGGGGGTGACGGAGGACTTATGGAGAGAGGGCGAAGAGGGGATGAGCCTGAGCGCAGAGCCCCTTGAAGCAGCTTGAAGTGCAGCGGCGCTTAAGCAAGTGCGCACGTGCGCGCGCGCGCACGCCGGCGGATGCGAGTGACAGCCGTTCCCGTAAACGCCCGCGAATGCTGAATCCAGCAAGAATCCGGTGCTGGAGCGAGAGGCAGGGGGGGGGATCCATTTTAAAACTATGTGCATTAACTATACTTTTCCCCATAGATAAAGCACTCCACATGAATAATTTAGCCTCTCTCTTATGCTAATGGGATCATGAAAGTATCCCCTCCGTGCCGTGCCCCCCCCCCACCACCACCACCACCACACAGCAACTCTTCTCGGCTTTCAACAGTGGCCCGGCCCCTTCCCAACAAGCCGTCAGACGGGCGTACTGCTGTTTTCACAACACACACGTGACCGACATGAGGCTGACATGCAGTGACAAGGCTGAAATCGCGCACGGAGGCCGTTGTCCTCATTACACGGCCTTGCATTTGGCTCCTTCTTCCTTCAGAGTCGCTGTCGGTGGCTTCCTACAGGTTCTAAGCAGTGGGCACATCGTGGCTGCGCTTCCTATGATGGAAGTCGCACAGTGCATCCTCTTCCCTTTCAGCTCAGCCTCCCTCATCCAGCACCCGGTTCACACCTACGTGCGCCTCTGTTGCTCCTGCACTGCGTTGTGGGGGCACTGAGTAAAAAATTATCAGCGCTCCAACAGCTGGGAGTGAGAGCCATGAAACAGCAGGGCCTGGGTCTGCTTTATTGTTTATCTGTTGTTTATGGGCCAGTGTTCAGCTTTAATTACTACACTAAATTAAACTCTAACAGGCACTTAGAGGGAGCTGGCTAACACGTGCGCACACACACACACACACACACACACACACACACACACACACACACACACACACAAGCGCCATATAGTTTATATACAAACACACCTCGCTGATCACGATTCGAGGCTTTCATGCTTTCTGTCTCCTAAGTGTATTTGTCTTCTTGCGGTTTAGGAGTCGCTGTGAACGCAAAGCCAAAGGTCTGGAAAACGCCGCGCTCACGCTTTCGTCGTGCCGATCTCTCCGGACGGACGTGAGGGAGTCGTGTCCCCAGCAGGAGTGACCCCAACCCACCCCACGCACGCACGCACGCACCCCCCGGTGAGCTCAGCCACAAAGACTATGCTGAGTGCAGCCCCTGGCCAGTGGAGCGCATCGCACTCCCAGGGCACACACACACACACACACACACACACACACACACACACACACACACACACACACACACACACACACACACGTACCACAACAGCATCAAGTGCAGCGCGCTCCCTCTGAGTCAAACACTCACGCTCTCCCTCTCTCTCCTCCCTCCCTCGCCCCTGCCTCTCTCGGCCTCTCTGGGGAGTCTGTCTATCCACCGAGCGTGGGGATTGTTCAATTGCTGAGAAAATGTACAAAATGCTCTCTCCTCTCCCCTTGTTCCGCCGCTTCCTTCCACCGTGGGGTCGGGGAGCTGCGGCGGAAGCCCCACCACTCAAGATGTCAGCGTGGATCTGGTCCACGTGCAGAGCTAATAATTCTGAGTGGGGCATGCAAATGCGGCGGGAGGTGGGAAAGCGTCGCCCACCGTGCTGAATCAGTATCGGGGATTTACAGTTCATGACTGAGTGCTCCTGACTCCGGCGTGTTTGGTGTGGGCAAATGTGCAGAGCATTTCATCATGCTGCTCCATCGCACTCGGGGTGTTTAGCATATTACGGACACCTGCTTGGAGAGCGGCGCTATCTTAAGGCACGCACATTCATCAAGTTTAACTCCCTGCAACCGATGTGTCTGATGTTTCTAGATAAGCTTGGAGGACTTCCAGGCGACTGTTAATCAAGATGATGTGCGAGCGGAGCCGATGAAGTTATTTTGCGTTGACTTCTGCGCCGTCTCTCTTTAACCGCAGTGTTTGTTTTTCCAGCCAGTACGAAGGGAGTCACTCTCCGAGAGTCAGTAGGTTCAAGTGGAGAATTTTGCCCTGAGGGTGATAATTGATATTTTTTTTTTATATTTCGGGAGGGAAAATTCGGAGAAAAGGAAATGTCTGTTATGAACAGGGTTGGGGCGAGGTTGCAAAACTAAAGTGTTGTAGTGAAACTTTTCATATGTGTCAAAGCCTTAACTGGCAATTTTACTGACAGATATGAGCATTGCTTCACCTTGGTTTACTGCTCGGCTATAAATTATTCCACAAGAGGGGCAGTACATATTTGCGCACTTGTTAAATTGTTTTTTGGCACGAGTTCAGAGAAATGCTCAGTGCCGAAATAAAAGCCAGAGACAGCGGTAGTAAATTATGTTCGCGCGGATCATCTCCAGTTCTGTACGACGGCACGTAAACAGAACCTGAATGAAGCTGAACTTCACGCAGTCGAGGGCGAAGGGCGAGTTCGCCCGCCCCCCCCCCCCCCACTCCTCTGACTCGCTCACCTTCATGAAGTGGAGTCACACGCTCGACGCGCCGATGCTTCTGCATCCGCTTTCAAGGTGAATGTTTCTTAAAGCGCAACAAACGGGAAAACGGCGGAAGAAAGTTGATGTTTTTCTTGGCAGCTGAAACCAAAAGCACCGTGGGTCTTTTCTGCCTCTCCCTCACTTTCACCCATCCATTCTGTCTTCCTCAACTGATCCACATCGTCACCCCTTTTAACAGGGGCCAAGCTGTTAAAGACCCCATTACTGAAGTGAAGCACACATTTCATATTTTCTCTGTGGACTCCAGAGTGTGGACTACAAATTTTATGTGGAAATGTATTGAGATGGGAGGCGAGTTCATGCGTGGAGCGAAGTGGAGGAGACGAGGGTGAGGTGGAGAGGCTGGGGAGGGAAGGCTCTGTCAGAATGGAAGGGCCAGAGTCGGGAGTCAGCGAGCGCTTCAAGCGTTAACGTAATTGCAAGAATGTGAAAAATGAGGCGGCGGGGCTCCCGAGCGGAGCGAAAGGTCAGAGCATGCCTCACACAAAACAACTGGCTGGAGGACGGCCTCATTAGACCATTAAATCAGCTGCCCCCTCTCTCTTCCCCCTCGCTCTCGCTCTGCCTTCTTTTTCACCTTCCTTACTCTTTCACCTTACTTGTACTTCAACGTCTTTCCCGTTGAATCCTCTGAAATCCCCTCTTCCTGTTACTGTACACGCAGCCCGCTTTGTTTTCCCATTGAAGCCTTTGAGCTGGTTGGATGTTGGATTTAGCGCTCTTCAGTGCAGGTCAGGCTCTGGCCCTGATCTAGTCCGAGTCCGCCTTGGCCCAGAGCATAAGTCCTGTCCCGTAACTGTCTTTGGCCCGTATTGATCGGCTGTTACTGGATACGGTGGGGAGAGGAGTCGATAAGTGCTCTGTGGATTACAGGTCACTTGTACTTATGTGTGTAAGATAATCAATAGGCAGTGCATTTCTTCTCTCATCTCCCCTCTCGCTCTCTCTCTGTTGTTCCTGCAGTCTTCATCCCCCATTGCAGTTTACAAGACGAGGGCAAAAGCTCTGTCTCTCTGCGTACGCAATTAAACACGGCGCTAATTAATATTATTGCTTATATCGCATAATGCTTCACCGTGCATGTCTCGTATTTGCTGAGGCTGTGAGCGGGGTAAACCTCGTGTCATCTGCGCTGCTGCTGAAGTGTCCTTGAGCAAGGAATCACAGACCCAGACTGTCGTTTTCAGCCCGTGATCCAACCAGCGCTGACGCAGGCAACCGCAGAGGTCTGCTGCGGCCCCCAGACGGTGGTCAGCAACGCTTAGGAGGCTGCAGCGGCTGCTCCGTCTGCGGATGATTTAAAGAGCTCCACCGCAGGCACGCAACTCATCGATGCGTTTGATCGCTTATTGGCAAAGCGATAGCCTGGAAGCGCGCGCAGGAAGGAGCCGGAGCCGCCGCCGCCGCCGCTCTCCGGGAGGGAGGCGGTGTAAGTGCGCGTCTGAGCGCCGCGGCGTGTTTGTGTGTGCAGACGGTGTGATGAAATTTCATGCAAAACCCCGGACACTGCCAGAGGGCACACACATGAATACAGAAAAAGACCCACGAAAACACGCGCACACACACGCACACACACACACACACACACAACAACGCACACGGGAAAGGAAATCTGGCTGCATTAAAGGAAGGAAAAGAAAAAAGGGCAGCAGCTCTTCATAGGATGTCTTCCTTCAGACATCAGTTGCATTAATGAAACAATCCCATATTTCAAATGTATTGGTGTTTGGTGTCGTGCGCAGTTTCAACTCGCAGCTTGTCTAAATTCATACAGACATGACAAAAACATAAAGCCGATAGCTGTGACTTACACACACTATCTGTAATAAATTCCAATACGTTTGTTTTGAAATGCATTATTGCCGTTTGGCAGGTCATGTGCCAGATAAGCACACGACATAATTAGGAGCTGTTGTGTGAACAAAGTTAATATGGTCTCAATGCAAACAGGAACTGGCAGAGATATACTATTAATCACCAGCTTTTGTTCGGCTCTGGAAATAGTAACATTTTTGGGAAAAGCCTCTGATCCTGGGTGAAATATTACAGTGGCTGCCGCGTGTTTTTGCATGCGCGTGCAGCAGTGGATAAGCAGGTTCATTTTTAGGTGTGATTACATGGACGCCAGTCAAAAAACAGGATAATCCAATGTGGAAAAGGTGAGGCTCAAATGTACGCGTGTGGGGAGAGAGAGGTGCCATGTATTCACTACAGGCCTCACATTAGTCAGGGTTAAAGTCAAGCGTTGGCAAGTGTAGCCATGCGTGATGATTAATACTATATGTCCCACACAGATCTGCCTTTCATCCAGACGTGTTTATATGTTACCGTGTCGGCGCGTGTCAGCCGGCGTGCGCGTCCGTGCCCGCTCCCGTGCTGCCTCACCTTGTTCGCTGCTGTTGTCGCCGCTCTGCGAAGCGTGTCCCCCGCTGGAGGGCCCCGGTGTGCCGGCGGAGTGCGTGGAGGTGGCGTCATCGTGGTCTCTCCAGGAAGCTGGGTTCTGAGGTTTGCAAAAGAGAGAGAGAGAGGGAGAGAGAGAGGGAGTGAGCGTGGGATCCGACCGTGCATCCATCCACATTCCCCCCGGCCGTCCAGACCGCAAACCGGGAGTCGAGAGGGAGCAGGAAGGAGGGGGGGGGGGGGGCTGGAAACGTGAGAGTGACATCTATAAGCGTCTGTGAGGGTCCTTGGCTTGCTGCTTACGCTCCCCTGGCAGGGACGAGAGCTCCGCCGCCCATTTTTTTTTTTTTTCCAGCTAGCAGACAATGAACGATGCCACTATAATCACGGATGAATGGAAAGGAGCGAATGCACTAAAGCGGCTGGCAATAAGTCAAAACACTGTAATCAAAGTGTTTCATTAATGCATGAGAGCGAAACGCAGCGCTGTTAATGCGGCGGCGGATTCGGAGCGTTGCAAGTGGACCACTCGTGAGTAATCGTCTAAACACATATGGCCGAGGCCCCGCCGCTGTTCGTTTATACCATAACCAATTGAGACTTCCGCGTCAAGTGAGAAATATAGAGGTAAAAAGTCCAAACACGCCACAGCCGCCATTAATCATTACCACTGTCAGAAATGAAAATAAGATATGACAGTGATTCTCCGGCTAATCTGCCAAAACTGTGCACACGCCCACAGTGACACACACACACGCCCACTGAAGCCTGCAAAAATACACTTACGCACACATGCTAATGACATAATAGAGCAAGAAGCCTAAACACACATGCGCACACACTCAGCTTTATATATACAAACATGCTGCAAAGAAGTGTTAAACCTCAGCTGGCTCACTTCAAAGAAATGTCCATAAACAAAATGGGAGCTTTTAAGGTGTCCCTCCCTCCGCAGTCCGGCTTCTCGCCTCCTCTCTTTCCTGATCATTCCCACACAGGGAAACGGGATTTTCTACAGTACAGGAAAGGCTTTATCAGTGGCGCACGAAGCCAGGCTGGAGGTGGAATTTCCTCTGTCATTGGGGAGAGCGAGGGACGAGCCGGTCCCGGCGCCTGCGGGCAGTCAGGCCCGATCCCGGCCCGGTTCTCCCCCCGGTTCCACCTGGCGGACGCGAGGCCCGGCGTCGTCTGCAGCCCCGGGGAAGCGCCGCCTTGAGCTGAGCCCAAGCCAAACAAACACAGGCCGGCACCAGGGCTTCCCACAAACCTCAACCCACTTCTCAGTTCCCGCCATGGGCTGTTTCCTCCTTCCCCAAACGCACACAAACACATACAAACATACGAAAAGAGAAGGAAAATGTACACGCCACAGAATATTTCAAGAAAGAGGCCTTTTTTTTTACCATTTTGTCTGACTTCAGCCGGGTTCCTGATGGACTTCGTCTCTCCGCTTTGGAGCCCAGTCAGAGTAAGCTGTACTGGAGGACAGGACGGAGCCTGGAGACTAGCGGGGCTGCTATGAGCTCCCCCGGGTGTGGGTCCTGATGTGCTGCCGCTTGTTCTGCTGCACAGCCACGGGCCGCTCTAAGCGGGGCCCTTTTATCCGCTATGTTTTTCGGGGGAAGGAGGGCCGTTTGCTCAAACGGCTGCGGGCTCAGAACAGCAGACAGAAACACACACGGCCCTTCAGACCCTCTGCTCCACTCGAGGCCCCCTCTCAGCGTCAGCTGTTCGCCGGATGGCAGTCAGATGAAGGGCTCGGTGAATCGCTGACGAGAGGGCCGAGGAGGACGGGCGGAACAAAAGCCCGTGCGTGGGTCCGCGGCCCGCCAGGATGAGAGGAGGGACGGGCGACGGGGACGCGGCCGCTCATCAACACATGGCGCACTTCACACGAGCAACTGTTGTTATTGTTCTAATCGTTCCCAACGCAGCTCAAGCTGAGCCGGAGCCGGAGCCCAATGTGGGAGAAGACCACCGTCCCTCCCACGCGCTCACATTTGGAGGGGAGACGGAGGAAGAGAGGTGAAACTCCCAAAGTGCCTGACTCAAACATAGCGGGGCCTCGCTGCTGCTGTTCCGAGAGGAGAAAATGACTGGGTTCCACTTCCTCACAACGAGATGCGAGGCAGAGCTGAGACAGCTCTCTCTCTCCCCCGTCCTCTCTCTCTCTGCGAGCCTCGCCAGCTACGGCCACAGCATGGTTTTAATGCAACAGCTGAATCGATAGGACTTAATTTAGCTATCATTGCAGGGTAATGTGTCATTTTTAATGGTACTGGCACTAAATTAAATTCAAAGACACCTCGGCTAATGGTGTTAAAGGGAATGATATTTTGCTGTGATTTGCTACCCTGTGGGTTTAATGGGCCCGTGTGCAGGGATATAGATAAGCCTCTGTTAGTTTGGTTCTTGTAGGGCAAAAAGTGGACGGCAGCGCTTTATATGACCTAATAATAATAATACAGTCGCTACTAGGACGATGCATGTGCAGTAGATGGGAGCGTGTGGCTAAGCACACACTTGTCTTTTTAAATACCTGGAAGACGCCTCGCATTCACAAGCGCGTCTGCAAAACAAGACGCCAAACATCAAAACACCGGCGTTAACTTTCCACGCTCCACGAGGCGACAAAAGCAACAGCCTTTCCTCCCCATGAATAATTTAGCGGCCTCTCTGAGCCGCGGAGGGTGTATCATCAGACACCGCGCCACACAAAACACAAACACACGCGCGCACAAGCATTTTGTCACAGCCCCCGTGGGTCTGATGGAGTTCAAACAAGTTATAAAGAAAACATGGTGTCACCCAAAACAGCGTTCTTCAACCTACACGAGGCGTCCTCGCAGAAAAAATAACAGAGGAAGAAGCAAATGAGGAAGAAAAGGAGCTTCTAACCCATGTGACTATTCCCTAAAGCTGGGCGTAATTAGGAGTCAAACACGGTTCACTCCATGCTCTTCACTAATTGTGTTAAAGAGCAGTGTTACCAGGAGGAGGAGGAGCAAGCAAACACACATGTACTGTACACACACACACGCACACACACACACACACACACACACACACACACACACACACACACACACACACACACACACACACACACACACACACACACACACCAGGACCAGATAGCGGATAAGATACAAAAGAAGCGTGTTCTCCGGGGGCGGCCGTTCCTATTTGCTGGGGTTAGCAACTGGCGCTTGATAATACAAGTTGTAATTAATATAAAACTGGGACACAATATGTGGAGGGAGGCTCATAGTGGAGCCAGACCACAGGAGAGCCGGGCAGCGCCGTCGCCTCCTCCGCTCCCGTCCCCTGTTTCTCATTTACAAACACCTGCCTGGCGCTGGCTGCCTCCCTGCCTACATCCCCAGGAATCTCAAATAAAATTGATTTAGCAACATCATTGAATTCCCCGCAAATTCCCCGGGAACCTGTGGGAGGGGGGGGGGGGGGGGGGGGGGGGGGGGGGGGGGGTGCATGGCTGAAACCCATTAGGCCCGTGCCTTTCCGCGCCGCCACCGCGAGGAGCAGGCGCTGGGATCCCGTGCTGCTGTACAGAATCGCTGACGCGCCAGAAAACACGCGGGGCCGTAAATCATAAAGCAGCCTGACACTTCAAGACACATCTTACCACATGGCACAAACAGAGGAGGAGAAGAAAAAAAGCGCCCCGCACATTTTGTTGAGCACGTAATTATATACAGGCACATTTGAAAGGAGTAGGTGCACCTCCATTGAACAGCTGAGTATTTACAACACCCTCTATTATCCCAAATATAAAAACTCCTTAATTTCCCAGCTAATAATTCACCCCAGCGTGTTATAACAGACACGGGGGATTGACAGATTGTATTTATCCCTGCAAACTTTCTCTGAGGCAAAAGGCATTTTTTCAGTGTAGTGAATGGCACATTATATGTACAAATGTGTCTCCAGAAAGAGGAGATTAAACACAAAATATGTCATTGTTACTGTTATTCACGGTGTTGGCAGACGTCAGAGCGACGCAGCCAAAATATGAACTGACATAAATATAAAACAGACAAGTCATTATACATAATTACACTTCCATTTATTCCCTACAACAAACAACTTAAGTATAGTTCTGTACTATTGTTAACTGTATAGGTTGTACGTAAACAAAACCTACAGATCTGTCGATCAGGTGATTTTAAATGCGGAGAGCGCGTGGGACGTGCAACAGGTGAGCCTCTCTCCAGCCACAGCCGGGATGAGCCGGTTCAGCGGGCCGGCCCGGCCCGGCCCGGCGGCCACGGGCTGCGTGTGAGCAGCACCGTGCACGGGAACGGGAACGAGGCACCGCTGAGCTCCCATCACCGCTGCATGGGCACAACATGAACTACTGCTTTACTCGCCTGAGCCGGTGACACCATATCTGACCAACGCTCAGCTGCACCCGGAGCCTCTACCAGAGGATCCAATGTAAACACCCCCCCCCCCCCTCCCAGCCATGCAGAGTCAAGATAAGCTGCACCATAACCCCCTATGGGAACTACTAGTACTCCCTGAGGAAAGCTCTCCTGCAACCAAAGCGCTGAGTCCTGCAAATCCTACCACAATTCTCTATAACAAATCTAGAAACAGCCTTTTCTAAAGCATACAATGCATATGCACAGAGGAAGTAAAAATCCTCCTGTTAATAAGTAAGCTTGGCTGAAGACGCGGCACAATAGCACGCGAAGACACAAAAGCTAATTCATTAAAACAGATAATATTCAGACACTGTTAATTCTATTTGCCTCCCTAATTGGATGTAGCACAGAAGAGACAGAAATTTTATTCATTAATTAAAAGACAAGAGAGAAAACCACTGACAAGCACACACACACACACATGAACACACAGGCCACCGTTTACACATCCACAGCTCTCTGTTTTCAGCCTTTATGTGAATACGACATAGTTTTTTCTTGCTTTTAAATAGTTTGGGGTCGATCTGAGGGGGGGGGGGGGCTCAGTTAGGAAGCCTTGGGTGGGCTACATGGTCGAGATGAAGGGAAGCAGGCAAAGAAGGGCAATCAACAGCGTGAGCGAGGCCTCAGCCCGCTCCCACTACACCGCAATCCAATCATCTCTAAGACAATGCTGCATTCAAGTGTAAATAAAACTGGGCTTATTATGCTGCACTGTCAGGTACGGGGAGGGGAGAGGAGGAAAGGGGAAGGACACACGCACCCACACATAAAGACAAGCCCAACGGTCTGCCACCTTCACAGTGAAGAGCCCCATCATCCCCAGAAAAACCAACTTTCGCCAAATGAGATGTAGCCCCAGGCTGTATATTAAAAATGCATATCAAAGCAAAGAAAAATGGATGTGAGAAACTCAAACTAAATAAATTAGCATATCTAACTACCAAACCGCCTTCCTCTCCTGAATGGGGAGGGACGACACAAATTAATAATAAAATACAGCCCAACACAAATGAATAAATAAAATAAATAAAGCATGACAAGTAGGACAGGAGTTGTTTTATCCAGCGGCACAGTTTTGCAGCCAAATGCATTTTTGTGAATCGCTTCTGATATTCAAAGCACATTTTGGTCATGTGAAGCTGGTTTACTTTCAATTAGAGACCAACATTACTGCTGCAGACGTTAACGTCTTACAGGGCTTTTACATTATGGCTCCATCATTTATACATATTCACCTTAAACCCTCATTTTTGCTTTATTGAGTATGTGCTTCAGTGAAAATAAAGCTTTATAGTCATAATTATTGAATAAATGACTGAGCTGGAGGGTGGATGCTGCCATAAGAGGCTGTGCTCAGCCTCAGCTCAGCTTCTCTCCCTTCTGCAGTTGGGCAGCTATAATAAAAAGTTCACTGGTGCCACAAAAGTGAAATAAATCTGTCAAAACTAAACACCTAATGAGGTGGTCAGCCAAATGACTGCAAGATAAATGGCTTGTCGCGCGGCCCTCTTTGTTTATTGCTGCTCCTGATTTGCTTTATTGGCATATCTAATTTTCTAATTATCAAAATATTTCTCACGAATGGACTGATGACAAAGCTGGTGTCTGAGTCGCAGAAGGCAACCGGTGGAAATTGGCTTGAGCGTCAACCATCTGCCACGAAACTAAACAGGCTAGTTTATCTAATCTCTGCACTATAAACAACAGCATGCCTCATTTCTACACTTGTGTTGAAGGAGCACAATATTGGACTTTTTGACCGTTTCCCCAAACCAGCACTGGCATCTTGTGTCTAATTGCGCTTTAATTCCGCGCGTGCGCGGCGCCGCGTGTCCCCGTGAACGCGACGGGCTTTTCAAAGGGAAGCCACCGCTATTAGGCCTATAGCCAGACCCAACAGATGTCGCGCAGTGACTTTGCATAACACTTAAATCTACTTTAATTCCTAATAGGCTTGGCCTCGGCTGCACAGATATTAACTAGTCACTTAGTTGCAATAGTCGCTGCTATTGTTTCACTAAAACGTTAGCTCCGTCACATGGCCTGCAATGAGCAATAATTCACATATCAACTCAATAATCCACTGTCAACTCAGTCCATATTGGGGGAGGGAGGGGGGGAGGGGGGTGTTTATTACACCGAAAATGCACGATTTAAACCAGCGAATCGATCTTCAAATTTAAAGCTACTGTACTTCAGGTGCATATAATTGAATTCAGCGTTATGGAGCCTGCAGCCATAAAGCGGGGAGCAGAGGAGAAGGCACGCGGCGCGGCGGAGCGAACCGCACGGCAATCAATACGGAACAATTAAACACATTAACATCAACAGCGGTGGACGGGGCCTCCGGACGAACCGCCGTACGCCCCGCGAACTTGACGTTGACGATGAGCCTTCAGCTCTGAGACCTGTTTCAATAGGCTGCCACTTTCTCCACCTCTGCAGCAAAATTCACAGCTTCACGCACGGGCCATAGGCAGCTCCCACAACCCCAAATATAAAGCCCTTTTCTTTTTAAATATTGGCCCGAAGCTACAGCTTATACCGCTGATGCCCCGCTTTAATGTTAAACCTTCGTAACAGATAATTGCCACACGTTTTCTTTTCTCTCTCTCTCTCTCTCTCTCTCTCTCTCTCTCTCTCCCCTCAACGTGCAGCTCCCCACAACGCACGGCAGCGATTTACGCACGAACGCACGCGCGCGCACGCACACCCACTCAAAGCTCGAGCACACAGGCAGGCAAGCACGGACGCATTACGCACACATGGCTGCCCCTAATCAAAAGACTAAAACAATAACTCGCTCTATTGTATCACATCTAGCTTATGACCTCAGAACATCGATTGGCAGATTTGCTTTGCAGAGGAGAGCATGCTCTATTTACTGACGGCACACGCGCACAAAAGTTGGCAAGGACCGAAGCACCAAGCGAACCTGGTAATTTAAATAAATATTGCACGATTATGAATATGGCTGCCTTTTAAATATTGCCCATTTTCCCTTTTGCCAGCAGAGACGCACGCACAACACCAGCACATCCCACGTTCTGAACACAATAAAGGCAGCGTTACTTACGTGATCTGCGAGGTTCGTCGACGATCCCGAGAGTTCTTCGTGATCTGATTTCGAGCTGCCATCCCGTTCGTCAATAACTAGATCTATTGGCATTTTTCCTTTCAAACAACTGATGTACCGGTGACAAAAATTATCGCAGAGCTCGTGCACCTACAGAGGGAGAAGGGGAAGAAAATACCTTTTTCAGGATGGGGAAACGCTTCAGCCAGTCCAAGAATAACTCCAATTAAGGGGCATTATCGGCGGCAAGGAAACAATAGTGAAATTGTTGCAGTGCTTATTATTCTCCTGAGACTGGAGCAACAAGTTGAAGTACAAAAACTAAACAGCATGCCGTAAGATGGCGAAATAATGAGCAGCTGAAACCGAAACGGTGGATCAATAATAGAGAGCAACGTGAGCAAAAAGGCTCCAATATATATATTTTTTATCAATATTCACTTCCTGTGCACAAATAGCTGCATACATCCAGCATATGTTATGAAAATGAGCGTTTCTCTCAGCGCATGCCTTGTATGTTTAATATCCTCTCACATTAGTTGTATTATAATGTGAGCGTCTGTGCTCGTCTGACAACGTAAACATGTGTAATATTTACCTTTTCTAATTCCAAGAGGTGAAATCGTAATACTTGTATGGCTTGTATCATCTGAAACAAAAGAGAAAAGGCTGATTCATATCGCAACATTTACATAACAATTATTTTCTGATTTATTTGGCATTATTTTCGGACAAATGCAATCTGACAATTTGTGCCACTTCAACCAGGCAGGAGTAAAAACGTCATTTAACTAAAGGAAAGCGCTGCTTCTCAGTGTAACAGGCTCCGTCATCCCACACTGGTCAGCTGGGTCAGTTAGATGGGAAGACCGAACAATGACAGCGGCCAGTGTGGTCACACAGCTCCCCTTCAAACACTGATCTGACATCTGTGCGGAAGTCTAAATCATATGTTCTCTTGTTTACTGTCCGATGCTGCGGACGCTCAACAAGGCAGAGTGAAACCGCGCCGAAGCGCTGATTAGTGAGAGATAAAGAGGTCAAAGTGTGCGCTTACCAAATTGTCCAACTCTGGATTTGATGAAAATAAAGGTTTTTCTGCTCGGACCTATAATACACCAAATGTCAAAGTTAGTTTGGGGTGAAATCTGCGGAATTTCTATTTCTGAACTGGAATGAAACCTAATAATGCAACTTCAAATTGTATAAATGATACAAGGGCAAATGTTAAAAATAGACACAGCAGAGAACAACATCATGACTTAATGTAATCAAGGAGAAAGTTTTTTATTGCAAAAAAAAATATGAAGCAGGCAGAAAACTATGCGCCACGACGCCGCCACAAAATCCCAAATATGTTTTAATGTGTGAAAATTGACCTGTTTGGCAAAGACTGCAATGTCCTCATTGAAGGAGTCTGAGGAGCAGACGTCGCCGCCTGCTACGCCGGGCTCCCTCGGAGTACACGTCGCCAGCTCGCACTTCTCAAAAACCAGCGCGAGCAGTGGGAATAAAGGGTGACTGCAAGAGGGGGAAACACAGCCTGAGAACAAGCGGCACACCGGCTCCACGGAGCCCACTGCAAAAAATGCCCACCCCACCTGCGCGTGCGTCGGCACCGCAGCCCGAGAAGCGTGGGTCCCCTTAAAGCTAATAAAAATGCACCAGCGTTGGATGAAGTTGTTGAACTTTTATACCGGCGCGTGTTTTCACGCACGGCTCTCGCTGCAAGTGGCCACATCTTAAAACTACGTCAGACAGCGACTAAAACAATAGAGCGGGATTTAGGGTCATTCTTTTAGCAGCTGTTACGAGTTGAAAACCCAACCAAAGGCGCGTCTGGAACATCTCAGCGGCTCGATTTGGAAAAAGACGAGCTCGTTTAGTGTTAATATGATATTAATCGACTTGTTGACACTGACATTTCTTGCAGTACAAACTTAAACCAGCAGCAAAACTCTACAAAACTGACACTCACAGACAACATCGATCAGCTGGACTTTAGAGAAATAAAACTGCCTACAAAATAATTTAACATTAAAAAAATATTTCTTATAAGTAACAATTGAACCAAACTGAGGCGCCAGGGACTTTCATGCTTGCGATGGGCCCATACATTTAATTTCAAACCGAGATGATTATAATGGGTGAATTCCAACTTCCAGTGGAAGAATCTGAGACTAACATTTTCAGAAACTAAGTTATAATTTTAGAAAATATCTGTTTCAACAGCTTCGCAGCCAAGAGCTAACCGGTTTTCTAACTGATATAATTTAGATCCTATCAATGAAGACACACGCTCCTTTCCGA
The DNA here is from genome assembly GCF_900634795.4 of Betta splendens. Lineage (NCBI taxonomy): Eukaryota > Metazoa > Chordata > Actinopteri > Anabantiformes > Osphronemidae > Betta > Betta splendens. The sequence continues at coordinate 5,448,493 of NC_040900.2, read as the reverse complement.
ACGTGAAAACGTAAAAGGGCTGAAGTGGATTTACTCTACATCCCAGATTAAAATGATCCGTTGTGGATTACAACACCTTCTGTGTACGTGTATCAGTGAGTTAATATCTCAAAACATTTTCAAAGTTCCGCAATCACAAATCACAAAGCACGTCCACACACGCGTTCTGCCTTTGTTAGATAATAATCTGACAAAAAAAAAAATAGTATTAGAAAAACACACGGTACGTTGTAACGCGCCCTGTGTGCGTGTGTGTATGTGAAAGAGAACGAGTGTGTGTGAGTGTGTGTGTGTGTGTGTGTGTGTGTGTGTGTGTGTGCTATTGCAAACAATATTTTAAAAACTTCATAAGTTGTTGCAGGCATTAACTAGAACGATTAAACAAGCAGGGGCTAATTTTTGGATTAAAAACATTAAAATGTAACATTACAGAGATCTTTACTACACGGAACTGCTGCTGTTATGTTGAAAATGTCTTATGTTGTATTTATCTGCAGTCTGTGACTTTCAGGCTCACACTACGCACGACGAGCGCCCATATTATTTTGTAGCTCGCGTTTCGAGCTCAAGGCTCGCTCTCGCTGAAGGCTCGCCGATGCATCTACAATGCGTATAAAATTACACATCAACAAAACTCCCCTGTCCGACAACGGGGCTCCAAAGGTGCGGTCCGTGCTGCGCAAAAACGCAATTTTAATTCGGCGGCGCGAGAGGAACGTCTGCGGCACGAACTCAGAGGAGGGGGAACACAACGCTGAAAAGTTTGAGGAAGACCCGCGAGCTCGCCGATCCGCGTGAACCTTACCCGTAAATTTGATCTTTATCCCTCTTTAAAACGTCGTTGACGGCGGAGCCCATGCTGGTGGGCATAACGTTCGGATGGGGAGCGTGGGCTCCGTAGTGCTGGCTGGCGTGCAGCGGCGGTCCGTGGTTCAGGTGGTGGACCTGGGGAAGCGGCCGGGGAGCGTGCGGGTCTCCGTACATGGACGTCGGGACACCGTCCATCCCACCGTAGTGGGCCAGCTCATCGTACTGGGAATGAAATCAGAGCAAAAGTCAGCGGGCTGTGCGGCTACTTTTTGAACTATAGTTCGGAAAGTAACGAGGCATGCGGTCTCGGCGTGAATGCGCGCAAAGGAGCTCTGAGCTCCGGCGCAGCGCAAACGCGCCGCACCCGGAGCTGCAAAAAAAAAAGCGTCAAATGTGATATCGGTTAAACGGTCGGTCATTACCAGAAACATTCTAACTTCGCTGCTCCGCGAAAGGGGAGTTTGGCGAGAGAAAAGAGCGCTTTAGTTCGGAGTCTCCCGTGAAAGTGCTCCGCGACAGGCGTGGAGGCTGTCGGTGGGAGCGGGGGCTGTCACTCTGCTTGAAGAGTAAAGGCGCTGCAAAAACGTCAAATACCGCGGCTTTGATATGGATACTTTGCGAATTCGCCGCCGCCCGACAAGAGGCTGGCAATGCGGTGGCCTCCCTACAGTGGATTCGAACAGGTAAGTGTAGGAGATTTAAAACCTACCCTTTGCGCCATCAGGCTGCGCTCCAATAAACTCCTGAATCTGTCGTATATTTAATATCCCAGTCCCCGGTTAGAAAGTGATTTAGTGGCAGGATCCCGCTTTCAACCAACTTTGCGAATTGTCCTATTCGCCAGTGTGGTTCAGTTGAGACCGTAGCATCGGGGAGTTTTGCAATTTTTCTTGTTTTCTCTCTTTCCCCGGAAAAAAAACGAGAAAATGCGCCAAAGTGAAGGTTACAATCGGCCCATCAACAACCTGCGTGTAACTAAAGTGTCGTGTCTCATGGCTTTTTGCCACTCCAGCTGTCAATCAAAGCCAGAGGTTGTCAAGGTAATGAATGAATGACGGTTGGTGATGATGTTCAAGAGAAGGACGAATCTTTTTAGTCCGTTTTCATCCCGCAAGTCCGCGTCTCCTTTAATGTCTCCAGATCGCTATCTTGTTTTATTATCACTGTAAAAAAAAAAAAGAAGAAGAAAAAGCTGCAGGAATTAGCAGAGAGCGATTCGGATCTTCCCGTTCTTTCCCCCGTAGGTATTTCGTCTATCTGGCGAGACTGAGATGAGTGAGTGTCAGCGAGTGTTGGCAGGTTGGCTGCTAGCTTGCTTATAGAAACAGAGTCAGTTCGCAGCGCTGAGCGGTGGGCGAATGAAATGACGGATCCCGGAAGTAGTGGTGGCCATAGCCAGTCCTACAGCAGCTCCAGAAAAGAGAGAGGAGAGACCAAATCTTGTGATATGCAGAGTATATGCGAGGCAAAGGGACGGCTTCAAATCCACACTGGGGGTAAAACCAATCCAACGCAGCTCCAACTCCCACCCAATTCCTTTTCGCCGACAAGAGTCCTGAAGAAAGAGGAGAGAAGGCTGAGTGAGGAAGCTTTATCAGCGCGGACACTTAGACCGCGGCGGCTCAGAGTTAAATAAAACACTCAACATATTCACAGTCAAAATGATTATATCGTGTGGGTTGTTGTTTTTTTTTTTTAAGTTACGCGCAGCGCCGGACTTTTACGCGCGATTAAATACGGCTGCGATATTTACGCACGACGAACGCAAATACAAATTTTGACTGTAGTCAATCCCGCAGCCACTGGATTGCAACAAAGAGGAAAAGTATAAGACATTTTTACTGAAAAGTATCACATTCATGAACACTGAGTTTAACACATAAGCACGAAGCTTACTTGTTATCTGTTTCGGTTTTAAGCCTGCGTGCCTACGTAATATCTCGGTAATACCTCCTAATCTTACAGCTAATTATTGCTCTAGTCTTTTTAGCGAATTAAACCACACGCAGCACCCCTCTGAGCCCACAATGAACTTTTCCGAGAGGAAAAAGGCTGCTGTGGAGAAAGTAATGTTGTATGTTCCTTTCGTCCAATCGCATCTCGTGATAGAAATCTGTGTCTTACCTCAGAGTAGTCAATTATCAAAGCTCCCCAAGATCATCAATCATGTGAGGAGATTGAAGTTTAGAGGAGGAGCAACGCTCCGGCCATCGATTGCAGCGAAGCCCTTTTTGGAGCCTGAACACTTTTACGCACAAAACAGAAGCAGGCCATCTATTCCCTTTAATATTAAGCTCCATCAATGCTAATATGGCATCATGGCTCTATTGATGGGTTCTCACACAAAGGCTCCATTTATGGCTCCGTGACATTTTTGATGGTGGAAATTAATTATTCACAGGTTAGGATTAAGGTGGACAAGCACGGGGAGAGGGGCTGTGGCTACCGTCGGAGGGTCAATAAACTCTCCCAACAAACAAAAAACGCACGCAGACTTGTTCGGCGCCGATTACAGAAATAGCAGTTAAACAAACAAAAGAAGAAGAGGAAAAAAAAAAAGATTTAATAAATGAAACGGCGACAACAGTTATGTTTGTTGGCATAAAGGGGGGGGTGGGAAGTGGAGGACTGCAGGGTTTGACAAACGGCTGTGTGGACATTTCAACGTGCAATACCCCGGGAAGGAGCTGCAGAGCGGTGCGCAGAGAGCCAAGGCATTCACCGTCTCCAAGTCTCTCCTCCTCTCTGTAAACACCACCAGCACCACCGGCAGGCTCCGCTATTGAAGACTGATATTTTCATAAGCTAAATACTATCTTTCACATTGACCTGTTCAATAACGCTCCGCTGTTTTTTTTTCCATCCTCCTCCTTTTGGACAACTGTGGTAAGTAGCATAAACCTTATATTGCACGTATCGCTTTCTCGTGGACGCGCGTCGTTTTTACGGCACAATAAAGGGAAAGTTTTTAAGCAGGGTCATTAAAAATAAAGATGAAATGCAAACATTTTCGTATGCACGTTTAAGCTGCTGTTAAAGCGCGCTGTTGCAGGAACTTCTAATCTCCAGACGCTCGCCTGATTTTTTGTAATAATATTCTCCCACAGCTCGCGACGTAACCGTCGTTTTTGCGCATTTCTTGTGGAAATATGTGATTTACCCCCGAGGAGAGTGATGTAAACACCCGAAGAGCGTGTGAAAATAGCGGAGGCTAATTATGCGTGTCCAATGTACGGTTCCACAGAAACACATCCGTCCCTATAAAACTTCCAGCAACGACTCCTAACGACGTGAAATTTTAAACCCCTTTTCTTTTGTGAACTCCTTATTTGAGTAATTAATGAAGCCATAAACTCGAGCCATTATAATTAACAATATTTAGGCGGTGAAGTAGGTTAATTTCGCTTAATAACGCCGTTTGATGTGACATTGCACAAGTCGGTGTTTAATTTTCCAGTTTCATTTTAGTCGTAATTCACTCAATAGTTAATTAAAATTAATTTTACCCATAAACAAGACCTGTGCCAACTTAAACTCCCCTGCTCATAACCCGACCGCGTTTACAAGCCAGATAATTCCAGCAGGACGCCCACCGCAGAACAATTACACTTTTTAAGTCGCTTTCTGCTCCTTACAAGTGGCGTTCACGTCGCGGCTCCCGTTTCCAGGTGCAGCACAACCTTTACGCCTATGACAAAAATCAGTCGACGGCATTAACAGGCGGTAAAATTTCATCTGGCGGTGTCAAATTGAGGTCAGTTTGGGGTTAAAGCTCTCGGTGTCCGTGTGGGACGTAGCCAGCTGCGTTTGGATTCATTAAGAAGGGGAGCGGATCCATTTCAAGGAAAACACTAGTAGGACGATCACCAGGCTAAAGATCCACCGCGTGGCACATCCTAAAGGTGCACCGGGACCGCGTGCGTCGGACCGAGCTCTTAAACTTAAACTCCTCTTGTTTACTCTTTGCAGGACTTACAATCCCTCTCCCCCCTTTTTCTCGTTGCCCCGCAGGGCTCGGTTGTTCACACATACACACGCGCACGCACGCCCACACACACAAGCCTGTTGCTAAATATGGAGAGAAACGCATTGTTGGTTTAATTCCCTCAAAAAGATCACTGATATGAAACGAGCTTCAAATCCTCTTAGTGACCTTAAACACTCCTGGAGAAACAATTGACGCTCAACCGCAGGAACAAATAAAATTGCCCTAATCTTGTTTGTGACTTTGTTCTTCTCTGGCCCTCTTCAGTATTTGAGATTATGTAAATTAGCACAGCTAATGTATAGAGGCGCTGAGATAAGTCTGGATCATAGACTGACTGCTGGAGATGCTCGGCAAAGTAGGGAAGCTGCAGCTTGTCTGTTTCCTTAAGAAAGAAACAGCTGCCGATGCGTAATTTCTCCCAAATACTTCATTTTTGCGCTCAATCAAACGAATTCAATTAAGGTTTATTTCCGTAAAAGGGCAACCAATTAAATCGCGTTAATTGTCTCACGATTCATATTTAATTTTCCTTATTTGTTGACATATTTTCAATGACTTTATTTATGACTTGTTTACAACAATGTGGACCCTGCGCTGTTTTCCTCTTGCAGAACGCATTACCTCAGCCCTCTGCCTATGAACTCTTTCTGACCCCACACCGAAATGTGACTATAGGGTTTCAGAAAGTGGAGTGAGCAACTCAAATACTTGTAAAAGTTTCGCGACTAACTGTAAATTCTTCAGCTCCAAAGCCTCATTTTCCCCTCCACCGATTCTCAGAGTCTGGTGTCAGAGGGTTAGTAAAAAGGAGGAGGGCAAGAGAGAGAGAAAAGGAGAGAGAGAATGGAAGGGAGACGGAGAGAGACGAGGGCAGCACAAAGTGTAACTGTGGCTTTTCCCTTCGTAGGCTCGGCAGGAAATATGCGGCCCTCTAGCGACACCTCGCGGCCGTAGGCGAAACCGAGCTGTCGACACGTTAGCAACAAATGAAAGAAGGCCACAAAATAACACAAAAACACATCCGCACGAAAAATATGAATATGTTCAAAAAAAAGCTTTTTTCAAAAGTGGTCATAATATTTTGTTGAATTTTACCTAGATTTTTAAAATGACAGAAGTGTGAATCTATTGCAAGATAGTTAGCCACTAAACCTGTTTAATTTGAATAATTGTATTTATATACATATACTTTATATACCTTTTTTATTTATTTGCTGTTAATTATTATCACTTATTTTGGTGTTATTGTTTACACCCTTCATAGTCAGAGCAGCCACATGCTACGACTGTCAGTGCACCTAAATTAGAAAAGTGTGGACTTTATTTGTCTTAATTAATGTAAACGTTGCATTCTGAAAATTTAGGATTTACAAACTGTAGTTATTTTTTAATACATCGCCATTATAAAATAGAATCCAACAACAAGTATATAAAATGTTATAATGGGCACTTTAACGTGTGGTTATTGTTATATATAATTTAGACCAATTCTAAAATATGTTTTTAATCGTAGGCGTTGCTGTTTGTTTAAAAAAATAACATTACACGAATGGCTGAAACCTGGTTTTAAAAAAATCAAAGCTTTTTTGTAACTTGGAAAACAACGCGTCGAAACGATTTTGTCACATTTTGGGTGCAAAATGCCGGAAACGAATTTCAAAGCTGCAACGGTGCATTTTTCCTCGCGCGTACAGTAAAAGTAAATGTTTTCTCCCCCTAAGAGCGCGGTGTTCGCGTCAAGCGCGTCCCCGCGCAGCCTCGCGCGGCTGTGACACAGTTCGAGCAGGTCACCGCTGAGATTAGAGCCCGTCGTTAACGCCTGCTCGGATCCACCAAATGCTGATTTAATGAGCTTGCTGTGGGTGTTTGTCCCAGAATACCTGGTGTGCATGTGTTAGTAACGCCACACACACACACACATACACACACACACACCGTAATCCCCGTGTTTGTCGTTAACACGTGGCTTTGGGGACATTCACACAGGCGCTGTGCACGTTTGACTACGACTTTTCCCCCCTCCGGTTACATTGAACTGGTCGAAGCTTATAAGGCCCGTATCCAGCCACATTACCACATGTAATTGAGAGAAGTTTAAGTGGAGGCCGGGAAACTGAGGAGTTAATAGCAGTGACCCTCTCGCTGTGCCTCTGTCGCTCATCATTTATCAGGCTTAAGGGGCTTAAACAGGCAGCACGGACTCACCTTTTATTACATATCAAACCTCCTCTCCCCTTATCTACATGATAGGAAATACATGCACCGTTGCCTGTTATGCGGATTTGGAAATAGAAACATGTCCAATAAAGTCGCCCTCCTCCACTGATCAGACGAAATATGGCTTTGGGCGCTTCGCAGACGAGCCCGGCGCTCTAAGCCTTTATGAAATTGTCTTAATTCTCCTCTCCACTTTGAAATGAATATCAATTCCGCTCCTGCGTCGTTTGTCCAGTCCGGAAGCGGCGGAATGTAGGCTAAGTGAGGGGGGAGTTGATTGAGCGCAAGCAGAAAACGGACAAAAATGCACAAATGGATGTTGTTTTGTTTATGTTATTTATAAAACCATGTATTATGCGACTTCCGTTTTTTTTTTCTCTCATAAAGAGTTTTAATAAAATGTGTGTTTTTGGGGTGGTAATAAAATCTTAATATGTTTAATTCATGATTATTTTTAATTCATGAATATAAAGTAAAGCATATTTTATTTTTTATATTTTATTTAATAATGTCTTCAGCTGTGAGTTGTTGTTTTTTTTTAAATCCTAGCACAGTCTTGAGTTAAACTTCAGGGCCATGCCTGTGCTGTGTGCTGCTTCCCTCCAAGGAGAGCTCAGTCAGTCAGGCTGAACGCAGCTGCATTCACGTGGAGTGACGCATTTTGATATTCCAGTCACACAACAGAGTAAACACCGCTCTCCTATTCAATAAACATCATTGACAAGGTTCCATATCCGAGCATTTGAAATGCCGAGCTTATCCCATCCAGCATCAGCATTTCTTCTACTCACCGTTTGTAAACAGAAGGTAATTAAAGAATAATTTCTTTTTTGGTTTGGCTTTGAATAAAGTCCTGGATATTTTTACATTGTTGTAACAAACTGCAATTTTTCTGTAAATCCACTGTGATTTTAATGTTCTTCCTCCACTTAATGCAATAAAATAAAAACCTTTTCAATCAATTAATTGTTCTTTACTTTTATTTCTTTTATAAAACATCTTCTTCATCTCTGCACAAACACAGGCTCATTAGTCAGAGATGCTGTTTCCTTCTGTCACACACGGACCAGTCTAATCAAATGACTGGACCCGGGAGACAAAAACTATTCATTTGACTCATAATAACCTTACACTTGAGTGTATCTGCTCTTTGTTGACGCAGTGCTGTAGTAAGACTCGCCGTCTGACCTCACGCCTTCTCCCCTCACAGCATGGGATGGTCCCACTGGAGGAAAATTGCTGCCGAATGTTTAAAAACAAGCAGGACCTGCTTAACACGGCACATGCGTGTCTCGCGCGTGACTCTGCTTGTTTGAAATACAATGCAGGAAAACATGCAGATGGTTTGTTTGTGTTTCGGGTGTTTTGTTTTTGTCCCCTTGCTTTTTTTTATAATTTATAATTTCTCCTCTTTCTATCTCCTTCTGGAAACCCACAAGCCCATACCCCCTCCTCCTCCTCCTCCTCCTCCTCCTCCTCCTCCCTCCCTCCCTCCCACCCCTTCGCTGTGGTTCTGCAGGAGTCCACATGATCAAGCAAGGTACCCAGGTAATTACCTGGCATTGTCAAATAAAGCGGCCACTGATTCAAATGAGGAGTGAAATATCAAAGAGCAGCGTTGCCTTTGCAGCCACTACTTATCCACACAGGAGACAGAGAGGAGATCTGAGAGCTCGGGGACCTGCAGAGAGGCAACAACAACACTCAGCCTTCCCTTCCTAGATAAATATCACCGATGGGAGCAACAGAGCCCGACATGCCCAGGTTCACTAGTAACAGCCTATTTATTTGTATTACATACTCGTCCATTATTAGCTTGCAGAATCCTTCACAAGTGGCCGCGGCGCAGCTTTAACACGGTGGACTTTGCTTTTTCCCCCGCGGACCTTCCTGATGCGCGTGCTGCCGGGTCGCTATCAAGGGTCAAAGGGTGGAAATCCACGGATGTGGAGGAGCCACAGCGAGAGCGGCCGGGCGTCCATTATCACATCCAATCACACACAGAGGGAGGAATAAAGAGAAGTGAGTGTAAATCTCTACAGCTGCATTTCGCTCAGGGATCGTTTCTGAATGTTCTTGAAGAACACACAGCTTCCGATGCACAGCATTGATGGCGCGTTCAATTCCTGCACCTCTGCCTCGACAAGCCGACCTTTGACACTTCCACGCAGCGGGCGGAAGGTGATCTCACAGAACAATGTCATCGCTGTGGCAACGGCACCTAAGGAGCCGCCGCCGCCGCCGCCGCCGCTCCCCTTCACGTTCAGACTAGACAAGCGGCGTCCTGGGATTTCAGCTTGGCACACGACGAGCACCTGTAATTTGACTTGCCACGTCTAAATGGAAGTTGAATAGGTTACATTGTGCAACAACAAATAAAATGCTCGCGACGCTTTAGTGAGTGTTTTTCATGGTTGGAGGCGAAATAGGGTTGGCGACAATGTTTGAGTGTTTAATGCTATAAACACACGCTCTTCCCACCCTCTGGCATATGGAAGGTTCCCAGGGACACTTTGCGTGTAAATATTCATAGGGTGATGGGATGGGCCATTAATTATTAAGCACTGTAAAGAAAGTGTAATACTTTAGCATTTAGCGCGTGAATCTTGTGTTTTATTCCTATCTGACGCACCGGAGGAGGAACATTTCGAGGTGAAACAAGGCATTTTTCACAAAGTGACTGAGAGGGTGAAACATAGGGGGGGGCTCAGTAAGGATGACTTTGTGAGGGGGGGGGGGGTGTGATATTGAGTCTCCGATAGAACAGGAGCAATAGCCAAGAGTTGCTCTTTAGTTTGTGTTTACAAAGTTTCCAGGTGAGCTGCAGCAGCACACGTTCCTGTGGCTCCTTCCTCTGCACAGGGTCACACTCTGATGAAGCCTGAGTGGGGCCACCGGCGAGGCGGTTCCAGGTCCAGGAGCCTGAGCTTCACACTCCGGACCACTGGCGACTAAGCAGAGACGCTGCTCCGTGCGACAGAAGAAGAAAGAGGTGTAATTCTACACTAACAGCGTCGTACTGTCGCGCTGTAGTGTATCGTGTTTAAAGGAAACCACGGTCGCCTCTGAGGGGAAAGTAATTATCCGGGTATGTAAAGCAGTATTCGGTTTCCTGCGTATTTGCTCCAGCGCTGCCTCCGAAAGCTGCAGATATGGAACAGAAAGCACGTTTCAATTATGAGCAGCAGAAGAAGAAAGCGGCCCCGATGCAATCAGGTCTTTGAGAGTTCACATCCTTTTGTGCCGCTGACAGAAATGAACCCGTGATCTACACCATTTGTGTTGACATGAGTCAAAATCACTGGCGTTCCGTAAGATCCCTGCATCTCTGAAATTCAATTCATTTGTGTCCTCGGTATCAGCTGAGTGGAATTGAATTAACAATTTCCCCAGCTGATTCGGTCTGTTAAAGCCCTCATTACACTGAAGCATTGTATATATTATAAAATCCCTTGGAGGAATATGGAACGAGGAGTCTATGTTCATCCTATCATCACCGGGTTGTAATATTATAATCAATTAGCACGGATGAGCTAATTGTCCAATCTCTCACTTGCTAATTAAACCAGGATGTATAAATGGGGACAAACTAAGGCGCAGTTTCTTAAGAGTCAGGCCCGGCGCATGCTTTGGCTAACATGGCTGGTTCCTTCAGCGGCGTCGTCAATATGCATGAGCTACATCAAAGAGCAGAGACCGAAATGAGGCCTGCAAAAAAAAAAAAAAAAAAAAAAAAAGACGAACACATTTTAGATCCAGAATATGCAAATGCACTAGTTCTTGTTGAACTCTGGTGTTTGCATAACATCAGTTGACACAGTCTACGAGAGCTTTTCTGTGCCACTTGTGTACAGACTACAAAACACACTGTCCTCTGGGATATTTCATTTTAAAAGGCATTCAGAGAGCTGCATAAATACGCCCGGCTTCCAGTGCATTTTGTAACCGTTCTTATTTCCAAATTGCTGCAGCCGAGATGTGAGTGAAATTACATAATTTTATGTAGAGCAGGCTGCTGTGGAGGCAAGTGGATCGTTATCACTCAGTCACGCGAGTGTCAGGCGGCAAAGAGAGACCAAAGCCACCGGTGCTGTTGTGTTTCTTCTTCTGATGAACACAGCAAAGCGAAAGTTCAAACCGTCTCCAGACAACAATCAAACACCGAATGTGACACTACAGGAAAAAATTAGTGGCATGTTTGCTGTGTAACTGTACACCTGAGTTTCCAGACAGTTACACATAACAGCCTCCCGGCGCCATTCATCGACAGAAGCCCAGAAACAATGAGCCCACAGTTAATGTAGCCACTGATTACATGTCTCGTCATCTGACAACAGATGCATGGGCTAAAACCGTAAAAGTTTCTCTTGCAGTATGAGATTTGTCCAAAACAGCAGCTGGAGTCTTATTTTTATTTTTTCCTCCTTGCTTTGTTCTGCGCTGTTGTCAAATTTGAAATTTAATACTATTTTTCACCTGACTCCATCTGTAGAAAACATATCCTGCATTCTGCTTTAATATTCACTAGTTGTTAATTATTAAAGGTATGTATTTGAATTATACATATACTAGTTATACAGAAGTAGGCAAAGCAGGCATACAGCCTGGGGCTAAATTCCTCCATTACCCATTATTTTCCAGTCTGCCATCTCCATATGCCTGCCTCCTATCCCTATGTCATCTCCAAAAACACGGAGGCATTCCTTTGTACTCGCCCACCCCTCCCAACTTTGGCCACCTGAACAAAAAATCCCCCCCACCCCCACCCCCCATACATATGTGTGCTGCTTCCTTGAAGTAGGATGTCACACTTGTCTTAAATATAATGAATCACCGTCTTCAAGGCATCCCTGGATCCCAAACACTCCCCCGCAGAAACCTGCTTAGTCCTCCCCCGTTTCGAACCTTCCCACATGTCACAAATCATCCGTTAGCGCTGGGGTTCTCCTCTAAATCATTAACATTGTCAGAAATGACTGGGCCAAGACTGGGAAGAGCGCCTGAGATGCAGCAGAGGCGCGCACAACGTGTGATGGGAATATCGAATGGTAAACAAAGAGACGCAGCCTCATACCTGCTCTTCCCTTTCCCGCGCCATTCCCCTTTGCCCCCCCCCCCCCCCCCCCTTTTTTTTATTTTTGCCTTCCATGGGATTTCTGAACAACAAGAAAGAAAAGTACAGTGTGAGGAAAAGTAAAGAAACTGTCAAAGAAGTTTAAGAACTCATGAGAAATTCTGAAAACTGCTGCGGAGTTTATCCTTTTTCCTTGGAGTTTTTCCCAAATGTCCTTTGTTGTAAGTACTGTAAAAAAAATCCACAGTGCAATATATATACGATTATGCCTCCAGGCCGTTTAGATAACAACTATTTGTTGTTAGGTCCACTGGTGAGAGAATAATCATGCATATAACTCCTCTCCATACTCAGCGTCGCTAAATCTGTGCTGGCTTTGTTGTCACACAATAATTCCCCTGTCGTGCAGCATTATCCTCTGTTCCCTATATGTGCAAAAGCTCTCAGATGCAAGCTCCTCATCTGATGCTACTTATCTGGCTATTTCCATTTAATGCAACAGCCACACTTATATCCTACACATACACTCCTATCTATGCTATCATCCATCAAAAAGATTACTAATTTTCCTTCAATTTCCGTTGCTCTCTCAAGAATCTAAAGGATGATTGATAACAGATGAAGGAAAAGCACAGTGGTACTGTTTTTAACCTTGCTCAAGTCATTAATCCGCTTTATACCCATGAAGGTAGTAAAGGAGACAATGAATTAGTCATTATAGCACAGGTCAGTTTATTAGAATTCCTGATTGAACTGTAAAACGACTTCTCCCCGGCTCCCGGGCGGATGGAGGAATCTGCAAATCCGGAGGAAAAAAAAAGAAAAAAGGAGCAGAGAGAAGCAGCAATTCCTGCACGGCTGCATTTGTGCTGAGGCGAATGGCAGAGGGGTGTATGCGTAGCCTTCATCCACCTGACAAAATAACGGCTAATTAGAGCTCATTTTGTAGCGTCAGAACAATCACCTGTCAAACGCCGCTGGAAAATGATCAAAGTGCGGAAACGATGCTGCCGTGATGGACGTAGCGTAAACACACGTACAGTACATACGCAAAAAAACCCCGCGGTGACCACGCGTGTCCCTCGCCGTGTAATGCCCGTGTGAGCGTTGGCTCGTGTTTGTCACTATTTATGAAGTCACATATTTTTTGGCTCCCCCCCCTGCATGAAAGGTTCAGACGACCACGGGGGGGTCACGCAGGGACCCGACTGAGCGGATGTGATGGAGGGGACGTAGCCAAAACATGGTGCCGCTGTCAAACAATGGATTCAATCTGCTGCAGCGTTCATTATGTTCACATGTAATGCAATGCTATTTTTGCTTTTGACAATGAATTCAAACAAAACCAAATCATTCTTTTATAAACTTGGACCAAAATGACTCCAAATACACAAGTGCTATGTTCAAGATTTCGCGTGTAAATGCGGTCTTCCACTGTCAAAAGCCTGGACAGATGCATGTCCCACTCATGAGAAACGACCCAGTGTAACAGCTGAGCGCTACCATTATTAGCCAGCCATCGAAGTCACGTAAACATCTCCCTTCATTAAATGGTGATGTCAGAGCCTGTGTAAACTGTTTCCATGCAGCAAACAGAACATTGTTTATTCGTGTAAACAAGAGTGTTTGCGAACGGGAAATGAAGATCAATATAAACAGTCTATCCCAAATATGACCAGAGCAGGGATTCTATCACAGTGCATCACCCCGGTAACCGGGGTAGATGGCTTTCAGCTTTAATACCGACTGTTCCACTGATGGGGCACCTAGTGGTTATCTGGAGTAATAGCACATACAGCTAATACATAAAGCCCAGGATAGAATGCTATACATATACCTTGTTAGAAAGATTAAACCCTTCGATTCCGAATAGACACTAATTTGAGGTTCAACTAACACAGTTAAGCGAGTCGGTGTTCCCTAACTTTAAAGGGTGACTGAAGGAAAGTCCAAAACTACTAAGAAGTCCCAAATCTACCATTTGTTGAGATCCAGTCGTCGCACAAAAGGAGGATTTTCCTTCTTTCACCTTTCTTTCTTTTTTCTGTATGAACAAAAAGTAATGTTCCGCTGCCTATTTTGGATTTGTGACATAAACAACAGAATGGATTCGTCCCTCCAGGTCTATTTCCAGTTCAGGGCTGTTAGAACCTCCCTGAGCCACTAACATTGATGGGTAATGTGGTATTTTTTAGTTTTATATAATTTTATATTTAATATTTATATTTTTTTTCTTGTGCAAAAATAATTATAATATTATAATTATAATAATATTTTATCAAATTGTGTTCATCTGTTAAAGGTATGCTTCTATATTGCCTTGCCTTTCAGTGTAGAATTAATTTCCAATGACACTAATCTCAATATTGTAGCGCCCACCATTTAGGAACTACATTTTAATGTGAGCACGCCTCCTTTAAACAGTTAAAAACTGTTTATTCCATTCTCTACTAGAGGTTGTCCATCGTCGCTGTGCCCGAGGCCTTCGGGGAGCTGATTGCGGCGGTTCATGCTAGGAGGGCCGCTCATCACAGCGGTGCATTCAGAGGAGCTGGCAGGGCAGTGGGTCTCGCCCCTAAATGTTTTGGCTGTGCCACAACAATTGCGCAGCGCATGGAACCGTCCCACCAGGTGCACGCGGCCTCAGCTCAGGCTACGGCGAGTTCCTGTTTACGGTGTAGTCAGTGTCTGTCTGTTACTCCCCCTGACTAAGTAGAACTTTCATTTCCTGCTTTGTAAATGAATCTCTGCTTCTGCCTTTGTATGATATTTCTTCATTTCGTGTGCCAGGAACGACGCGCATTAATCAACATCACCGCTTTCACATCACTGTAAATGTGTCAGATCCTCTCTGTACCCCCCTCCCTACCTCCCCCCTCCCCCCCCCCCCCCCCCCTCCCCCGCTCATTCCCCGGCAGTGCAGTAGCCTCAGCGCAACTCCAATCAGCAAATCAGCACCGTAACTCTAATGAGTGAAATTGCTTATGAGGGGGAATCTGTTTCCGATGGCGCAGCCCGATGATTAATGTGCACTGACAGCGCGTCTTTCCTCGAGGAGCTTTGCTGGGCCGTGGCAGCTGCGTGACGCCATCCCCTCCAACGTGGCCTTCTCCTCCTCGGAGAGTCCGGCGTCCCGCGGGGAGAGGGATAAACTGGAGATGCTTCGGCAAATCTGCTGAGAGGATCCCGGGAGCCGAGGGTGTGAGTGGAACCCGGCGCTGAAGCCCGCTCATATTGATGAATTAGCGTCTGCATTGCTTACGGTACGTCAGCGCATAAGCAGGAGACTGTAGCCCATTACGGCAACTTATGTGTGGGTCACATCATCAAAGCAACTTGTTACTTGATGCCTCACACAACAGGAAGCGTTGTCTTGACATGTGAAAGCAGGTACGTACAGTAAAACGACACGTTGTTACCTAATATAAAACAGTCAATCATATTAGATGAAATGCTGAATTTAATCTAGATGTAAATGCCACCAGCTACTTTGCCTCAGGTTTGTTGACATTCCCATTGTTCATCATCGCTGTCGGTAACACTAGCTACAAGTCAACGTCTGATATAAGTGTCTCTTCTAACTCTGCAGTAATTACAGGACGTAAAAGTACAAAGATGCTGATTGTGTTCACATATTTCTACTAGTATAGTAAAAAAAAGTAAGTCATGCAACATGATTTTACACTATATTTTTGCTGTTAAAGAGTATTTTATTACGGTCCATACCTTATATTATGATCCACAATCCATGCGTGAAACATGGCGGCGCTGGTCCCACTGGGGTCCGGGGAAAAAGTACCTCCACCGCCGCAAATGATTTCACGCGGGGGGAATCTGGTGGCTGCAGGTCATCTCCCGCCTCAGCTGTTCGGCTGCCTCCGTTTCATCATGGGTGTGTGTTTCATCAGGCCCCTGTTAACGCTGAGAGATCGCTCGCAACTAATGGCCGTTTACGAACGTCTTATTAGCGCTACATGAAACTGGCCATTCTTCGGGCGGCGGTAAACACGGCGGCTGACAGCGCTAACACGCAGCAACTGCGCTGGATTTGCGGTTTGAAAAATAGTTTTCGCCGTATATCATGTGTTGCGGTAGCCGTGCAGCACGTGATGAGGCTAGATTAAAAAGGAACGATTCATCTCCACTCTTCACACCTCAGCAGAATTTCCTATCCACCATAACCATTCAGTAAATCGTATTACACTTATCCTCGGTTTGTAAGGGTCTAATATAACATGCACCATTATCAAAAAAATTCCTACCTAACGACCCAACTAACCCGAACACTCCTCTCCTCGTTCCAAGTTCGCAGATGAGATGAGACCCCACTGAGCCAATGGGCTCCAACAAAACTGTTCTGATTGCCAAGGCTTTAGCGTCAATGATCCTAGAATAACAAGGAGCATATTGTACCATCAGCACCAGCCAGATGCCTGGACCCACTGATGGAGGTAATGACCTCCTTATGATCCAGCAATACAGGTGAATGTGTGGCCATATTGTCAGAGGAAGGTTTTATCCATGTAGAATATGTGAGTAAACGAATAAAGGTTCATATTTAACATTTTATCCACTGGGTCTCTTTTTCACAGGGGTCACAGGGGAATGTGAATTAAAAAACCTAATCACTCGTATTACTGGTGCTGTCTATGAGCCACATTTCCTGGATCACACTGACTCTGCGACGCATGCGTGTCAATATTTTGCACGGCGCCGCAGCACTCTGAGCTACTTTGACGTCCCCGCTAATTGCGTGTGACTTTTATCAAGCGTGGAAAATCCATTCCTTGTAATTTGAGCTGCAGAGACACCTCGGCAGCCCGTCTACTCCCCCCCACCCCCCCACCCACCGCCAGATGCCACCGCCGACGTCTGCGAGAGGGAAGTAAAGCTAATTTTGATTATTAAGACGTGATTGACGCCAAAACAAAGAGCAAGCGTTTAATCACAACATACTGTATGACATCTGTCACGGGAAGGTCTCTGATGTGTGAGGGACGGGGGAAAAAGAAGCAGCCGATGACGTCATCACGCGTGCACGCAGCACTGCTTGCACATGTGCATATAGACAGTAATAAGTGTTTGAGTGTGTGGCAGGAAACAATCGGCTAAATCTATTATAAGCTTTATTCTAAATACACATTAGACACTAAAGTGATGAGCTTTACAAGCAGGGAGGCTTTTTACTGATGGCAGTAAATGCTGAAAGATTGTTCTGACTGTATGTTTGTGCGATATGACGGCCTGGACATCTGTCCCATGTGAGCAGGTGTTTGCAGCAGCTGTGCTAACGTTAGCTACAGCGAGTCAGACCCATCCTGCAGATAAGGGTGGGTATTATCTCTTATTCACAGCCCCCCAGTAAATACAGCTACAGGTCAGAGTCAATTTTAATGAAGTTTTAATTTTTGGATGTGTTTCTGTCTACATGTGGTTCTGAAGTGTTGTGTGTTGCGTCTACTCTTCAGGAGTTGTGTTCAGTTAAACATCAGCCAATCAGCATGACTCATGAAGGAACCGCCCCATTTCCTTGTGCTCATGTTGTTACTGCAGGATGAGCAACACAGACACACACACACACTGTCTGATTCTAAAAGAAATGTCGTATTGTCATCGCTTTACATATCGGCCCGTCTGCTGCCGCCACTCGTAGGCTTAGTCCCCGTCGCTGACTGCCTTGGGAGTTCAGATAATGTTCCTGGGCTGGCAGAAGACAGGTTGATAGCTGTCAGCGACAGAAATAGAATAAATGACAGGGTTCCGTTGGGGCGCCTCTGAGGCGCGTTAGGGGCCTCCGGATCCCAATCCCCAAACACGGGATGAAGAATCATTTTGTCACAAAGGCACCGGGTCGCCCATCACTGTCTAATGCGCGCCTTGATTAATCGCAGGGATGGATCAACATTATGTCCTATTCAGGGTGATGCTTAATTGCCTCCGCCATCAAAGTCATCCATTGCCCTAATGACTGTATGTCTGCTTCCCTGGACACATGGTGGACTGCAGCTTAGCAGGACAGGACCCCCCCTTTAGACACCATCACCAGCAGAGAGCTCAACCTTTCCCGGCACCTTTACCTCCCCCTTAACGCGAATGTGTGGATAAATGGCGCCAGCTTCATTGCCCCAAAGCCCTGTGTTTATATTCACGGCAGAATGTCTGCGAGTGTTAATGTATGTAGATTTCATTTCTGATGACTGATTATTTGACTGCTCATTTTGCCTGAGATTTATGGCACTCCCTCTATCTCCTGACTGCAGTGCCACTCTTATCTTTAATAAAAGAGATGAGGACATTAATCAGGTTTTGTTGGCGGCCCTTACGAAGACATTAAATGTATTGTATAGGGTAAGTAAACACGCTTCACATCCTTCTCCCTCGCAGTCAAGATGGGGAGAGAGGGAGCGAACGAGGGAGCGCAGAATGGAAAAAGAAACTCTCATTATATTTATCATAATTTCACATCTGCTGTTTTTGAAGCAATGTACCATGAGCCCATAAAGTGTATTACAACTGTGCATAAATTCAACTGATTTGTGGCTGGAGTAGCTAATTCCTTGAGTACATTTTAGAAAAACAAGCACTGAGCCCTGAAATTGCAATTCCATAAAGGCTTTAAATTACTGAGTACAGAATCAAGAACTTGCCTCATGTGCTGCGCATGGCGGCCGTGTTATAGGGGAAAGCGACGCTCCCCCGGTAGATAGAGACAATAAAACCTGAGATGAGTGAGCCATATACTCAAACAAAATAAAGACAGAGAAAATGGGCTGGCTCCGGGACGAGGGGGAGTCACAGTTGCGCCCACGCATTTAAAAGGACACTTTGTTTTGTTTTGTTTTTTGCTGCAAAATAATACCCATCACTCTTTGCTTCATCCTCGTGGATGAGCTAGTGGACGGATGGGGAGCCTCCACATACTGTACAGACGACGCTCAAATGAGGGGAATCTCATCATTAGCGGCGGCAGGATGTGCCCGATGTCAAGCAAGAAAAGAAACTCTTTTTCTATTCCCAGAATCCAATCTATGGGACATTCCTTTTCTCCACTTAAACGCCACAAGTCAATAAATAAATCCTGAAGCTACATTAAATCCAGAGCTTCATTTCAGGTGCCGCTCTCCTCCCTCATGGCCTCCACCACCCCCCCCCCCCCCCCTTTTTGCTGCCTCTCACCTTCCTGCCTTCATCCCTTTCTAACCGAAGTCATCTGGGAATGGCGCGAACAAGATTTTCATATCAGGTAAATGAATATCTTTATCACGGAGGCAGGAGGCAGGATGCTCTGGGAGCTGGAGAGAGAATAATCATGCAGAACAAACAGTCTTGAGGAAACAGAGAGGCACTCAGTAATAACAGCCC
This sequence comes from Betta splendens, assembly GCF_900634795.4. NCBI lineage: Eukaryota > Metazoa > Chordata > Actinopteri > Anabantiformes > Osphronemidae > Betta > Betta splendens. The sequence goes on along the minus strand of NC_040900.2, from coordinate 5,429,042 downwards.
CTCTCCGTCTCCCGCGCTGCTCCTCTTGTGCAGCTAAACATCCTGTGTGGATGCTGCTGGGTGAGTGGCCGTGCTGCGGGTTAGTGTTGACCTTTGACCTCTGATCAGGCGACGGAGGGGGGGAATTAGAATGTGCGCTGGCGTTACAACTTGAGACTCAACGCTGTAGCAGACAATCGAACAGAAGCCGCATGGCTGCTGTTAGAATTAAGACAGCTGTGTTAAAAGCGAGGCTCAAAGAACGACCACACTGAAATACCCCAATAACCAGTAAATGCGTCGCCATGAAATTGTGTACACACGCTCATTTTCCCCAGAGGTTCGAATTTACTGTCCATTCGGATCCATTGAGTTTTGCTTTAGGGCCAGGTCATGGCTGCCACTTGACCTCCGATGGACTCCTTTAACTCACATGCATCCACACACAGGGTGTGGCGCCCACTCTGGAGCAGCAGCAGGAACAGCCGTACCGTATGAATGGAAACATTTCATACCTCCAGTCCAGTTAGCTAGTTGTACACCAACCGCCATCAGTCAGGTGGTAAAGTATAACTGGTTGGTTTGGTTGGGGTTTTTTTTTAGCAGTGACTCTTTCTTCCTATTGTGAAGTGTGGGATAAAAAGCAGCCGTGCCTCTTTATTACAATGCCCAATAATAGCTGATTTAATGGCCATTAAATGTGTTCATTAGAAGGTTATAGTTAAGAAATATTGAAAGTATACCTAAAAGTGTCACTTTTATAGTGAATGAGCAGGATAATATAATCTAAAAAGGGTGTGATTATATTCAAGTCTTGTCCTCCAGCATTAGCTCGAAGCTCATAAAGAGATGAAATTTAATATGATGCTTTCAGTCAGTTTAATTGAATTTTAATTGCCACTTTGGACAGAAGGTCTAGATCTAATCAATAAAATATTCAACTTTTGAGGCTTTGACAAAGAACGGTCTTCCCGTTTCCTGGGAACGAGACGTCCGTTTATGAGGGGGAGGTGCGTCCGCTGAGCCAACATCTCGCTGTTTTCCATAGCGTTTCAACAGAATGCGGTGGATAAATAACACAAGGTGAACAAGCTGAGATTCCATTAATTACACTGGTGTGGAAGAGCGGTCGGTCACCTTCAAAGGAAGCCCTTTAATGCGCCAGAGCTATAAATATTTTGAAATGTCACACCTTGGGAAGACAGCATCAGGCCAGAGCCGAGGTGATAAATCAGAGCCTGAGAAGAAGCAGGAAAGAAAAGATGGCTCTTTGGTATTTTAGAAATAATTACTAATACAAAAGAGGTAATGAATGAAGCCATAAATTACGTTAAAACAGACCATTAGGAGAGGATTAGTTTATAAAACTCGTTGGCGCTCCTTAAAATTACCCCGTGCAGAACCGCGTCATTTCATTCCATCCATAACTCAGGGAAATAAAAAACATGTATGCATAATATCACCAACTCTGCTGATTAATGTTAAATTAATTGATTCTGCTTTGCTACTTTTAAAGCAGAATATTGTTCTCGAATAATTAGAATATCTTCTAAAGTCACCAGATGCGACGTCATCCTAAATGATGCGATTTGTGTGCAATCTTTTAAGATGAGATGCAGTGAACCATGTGATGCGCCACGTCCTACATGTGATCCATCCGGTGTCCACCACCAGCATCACCTGGTTCCTCACACTCCTCTACATCCGAGGCAACCTTGGTTAGGTTGCTGCACGGATGGAAGGAATTTATCCTCCATCCTTACAGAGAGAGGGAGCCCGGGAGAGAAAAATGACACGGCTCATCCTCTAAGGCTCATAAAAGTCTAAATTAAATATCAAATGGAATCACTGATGGATAGCGTCCCCTCCATGGATCCCCAGCGCCGCCTCGGCTTCCGCTCCCTGACACGACAGGTGCTGCTCACATGACTGGAGAGCCAGACAACTTTGTTAGCAGGATTGTCCCCAGCTCAGCGCCGAGCTACTGTGCATAAATGAGGGAGTCGGGTAAGTGAACGCAACACGGTGCCATTATTTCCTCGCTGGTTCCCGCCGCAGTCGGATCCTCCCTTCTTTTTAAGCGACTCCTAAATATTACACGGTGCATGTGTGACTGAATGAGGATGTTTCGTCGGAAGATTTAAAAGTGCAATTTGTCACACATCTGAATTACAGTATATATGATCCCCTATATCCATATTTATAAACTCATGATTCTCCCGTCCTCAGCAGAAGAACACTTCCACAGATTGCTGTCAGACAGGCACACCTCATCCGGAGATGCTGTAATACTAATGCCAAAGCCCGCACAATAGCTGCTCCTATCGCCAGGCTAAAACTGTACATTATGAATCATCAATTGTCGCACTGCTTTGTATTATCCCCAGAGAAAATCCCAATCTGGGCTTGAGCCCACGGGTGATGGACACCCCATTATTCACTCGCGCTTCTTCAGCTCCGCGACAGGAGTGGGGATAGGCAGTAAAACGACGGCCTTAAGATTAATCCCCCGCTCTTTCTCCCGCTCCCCGAATCAGAATGAAATAGAACATTCCTTTCGCTTAATCAAAAAGTTTTTATCACCCCCCCCCCCCCCCCCCCTCCAGCCTCCCCCCGACGCCCCCTCCAACTCAGGAACAGGGGATAATGCTTGTTCTACTGCTCGTCCTGTGAACTGACACTGGGGAGGGTGATGAGAGGGATCTGCTCGTGCCGCCTTTTGTACTGTAACAAGTGAGCACAATTTAGACGAGCCGGTGGTCGTCGCCCAGTACGCGCATAATGCACGTACTGGGCACACTTAATGACGGGGCGAGCGATCCCCACAAAGCTTCCGTCGCACCCACAGCACTGAATGGACAATTAAGCTAATAATGTGGAGAAAGTCAAACAGAGCAGAAGTTCGGGGGTCATTGATGCACTGTGAGGGGTTTATAGACAACTTTTAGACTTGAAGTTACAAAAATCGGAGCTTCACACTCTTTTTATTGCCTCCTGTTCCTAAGGTGAGGTGCGATGTGGATCTCGGTGGGGTCACGGGCGTCGGCTGACGCTCGGCGCGCGTCGCTCAGCGGTCGCCGACGGCCTCGGGTCCATCGGGGAACGGGAGCTCCGGGAGCGCTCGCCATCCGCCGAGAACGCGGCGTTCTTGTGCCGCGGCTGCAGGCTCCCAGCCAAGTCCAAAGCCACTCATTGTACAGCAGCCAAAAGACAAAGGCAGCCCCCCCCCCCCCCAGCAGTGCGTGGAGGTGTGGGTGGTTATGCAGATCGCTAATTGTACAGGCCACCGGGGGAAGAGCGGGCGGAATGGCAGCCTCTCTGCACGACACGGGCGAAGGAGGGGAGGGACGGACCGGTGCGAGACCCCCCCCCACCCCCCCCACCCCCTTTTCTCTCTCCTGCCTTCTTTCTCCACTCGCTCCACCCCAAATTGGCAGCTGGCAGGCAAATGAATGCGGTGTGAAGTGAGCCCACTGAAGTGCAGGGTCCTGCTGTTCGGGCAACAAAGGAGCTCCATGCGAGACATCTGCTGTTCAGTTATCAGAATACATTTAGTCACGTGCCTCCCTTCCCTCGCTCCTTCCCCATTCCTCTTCCTCCATTCTGTCAAGCCAGAGCCCAGCCTTTCTTTCCCCTCTCCTCTCCCCTCGACGGCATTCTTCCTCAGATCACTCCTCCGCAGACCCCCTCCCCCCCCACTCGCCGCCCCGCTCTCATTCTCTTATTTGCCACCGTAATCCCTCTCTCCACCTCTTCTTTTGCTGCCTTTATTCAAGCAGTTTAGGCCCGGCAGAGAACCCCCGAGTGCTTCCTATCTGGTCGGGGGCGCGCGGGCGCGCGGGCGCGCGGGCGCGCGGGCGGACGATCGCGCGACGGCCCCGGGAAACAGCAGACTGCGTCTTAATGAGCCCCGATCGCACGAGCAAAAGTAAATTGAGCTTACTACCATGATAAATGAACCTAATGAATGCAATTGTTTTGTAGCACGCTAGCTTGGGCTGGAGCCAGATGGTCAATACTGCGCTGAGTTTTGTGGCACTTGCCTGTCTTTTTCTTGGGCTCCTTTCTTTTATAATAAGACATAGAAATGCACATTTGTCCCCATATTCTCACGTGTTATGTTACGATGACCTCCAGCTCCACAGAGGAGATGCCGCCGTGCATTCCTCCCCCGTTTCCAGTCCCAGCTCACGATGCCCCCCCCCCCCCCCGGTCGCCTTCGCACCTAATCCGTGCAAAGTGTGTCACCGGGTTTGCACGCGCTTCACTCTCCACTTCGTCCTCCATCCTCTCCCAGAGGTGCAGGCTAGCATGAAGGTTGCACATCCAGGAAGAGACGTGCCCCCTCCAGTACCGCGTGTAAACTAGATGGCTTCCTCTAGGCAGGTGGGCACGCATCCAGATGTTCTCTCAATTTCCCTCCTGCGTGTGTGCGTGTGTGTGTGTGCGTGCGCTCGTATCGTCCGACACACCCCGAGCTGGTGACCTCTCCGCTCTCCCCAAAAACATCACCACTGGAGCAGTTTACACCATAATGACTTGTACCGCCCGAGGCCCCGCCACATCTGCAGCTCCCTTCCTCCATCCCAGTCCCCCCATCGTTCCCCCCTCTCTGCCTCTTTGTCTTTCAACTTCTCGCACAAACAACCTGTCTGTGTTCCTCGTGCTTAACCCTTATTTCCGTGCAGGTTTTTATTTACTCGGTGTAGTTTGTCACGGGCCTTCCCCATCTCTCCGTGCTCTCCTGCTTTGGTCCACAACAGCGTAACCACAGGGAGGAAAAAAAATGTATGGCCCACTTGGCAAGGACTTTATGCATGTCTGACATGACACCTATCTGCCATAATAAACAAACACATCATTCAGTATCAGCGTGAGAAGGTGGCAGCAGCCCCTCAATGGACGGGTCCCAGTGTTCACGATAAAGCAGGAGGCAGCACCGAGCGCGGCTAATGTCACATACACTGTGCACCACCAACAACAACTCAGCTCATTACCCACTCCGGAGGAGGGGGGGGGGGGGCGTGTGTCCAAAATGTGACCACGTGCTGACCAGGCATTCTGTCCCGTCTCCCCCACCGCCCCTCCACCCGCCTCCCCCCTCGCTCGGCTGTCTATGGAGAGCAGTGACCTCTCACTGATGCAGTGCAGCATTCAATCAATCACACGTGACATTTGTGACATCGCATGCATCCCAGATATGCATCTCGACGGTGTCAGCTTATCATTCAAGCCGTCTCACCGGCAGGACATACATATTGCATTACGTGTACAGCGGCTCCCCCGCGCTTCCAGCGGCGGAGGCGCGCTGTCCGGCCGGGACCCTTGCGCAAGTTAAACAGCGTAAGCTGTGCAGAGAAGCAGTGATGCCTGTTTAACGTATCCAGCAAAACACACCTGATTTTTGTCATGAGAACATTCTGAGCTTCTTTCTTAGCAGAGGAGCAGCATTTTTTTTAAATGCCCTGCTGCCGGCACTGAGGTACTGTACAGGACCCATCTGGATCCACACACACACACACACACACACACACACACACACACACACACACACACACACACACACGCACACTGCAACGCACCCCCCACCACCACCACACACACAGTGTCTTGTTTTCAGGTTCATTAAGCCCCAGTGTTACCCAGAGTGGCTGACAGGATGAGGAACAGTGCAGAAATCTCCCCCTGCAGGTATCCATTCACATTATCATTGGGAAAAAGCCTCTCTCGTCAGTGCCCTTGTTACGGCTCGAGGGGGGACCACTAATTAGAGAGACAGGAACTGCTTGGGAATAAGTCCATTACACCCATGTGGACCTAAAAGCTTAAAATACCTGGAATATCAGCAAACTCTCGGCATCCCCTCCGATCGCTCCCCCTCGTGCCACGGGCATCTTTTAAAACCTGGAGAAATACAGTGAAGGAGTTGTAGAGATAGACAGGGATGGAGGACAGCCATCAGCTATTTGAAAGGCTTTATGAAAACGATCTTCCAATTAGAAGTGATGATCAAATCAGGCATGAACCACCCCCCACCCCCCCCCCATCCTTGGGTTCTTGATGATTTCCCCGTCTCCCGCTCTGCATGTGCGTGTCTGTAGCCACAGCTCGGATGAACTCATGAGAGGAAATTTGGTTAGTTTTCTCATCACTGCTAATTACGCTAATACATCGGAAATGCTGCCCTCAAAGTGCACGAGCCGCGTGGGGCGTCTCATTACAGTAACGTAATTCTGGCTGAATTATATATCGGACGGATTATCACCGCTCAGGCTCGATGCACAGGGCTACGGTGCATAGGTAAAACCAACACATGCAGCAGGTGTAAAAGGGATTTGAACCTTTAGCTCTCAGAAGTAGCTGACACCGCTGCGAGATTAAAAGCCCCATCACCAGTCGCCGTTTGAAAACACAGGCGATGGCGTCAATCATTACTCACGTCCATCGCTTCGCGCTTTGGTTTCATTACGAGCCATTACTTTGAATGCAGCCTCTAAGTAGGCAGGTGAATACAGTCAGCAGTTGGCGGTATTTATGCGAGTTGATTTAACTGCTGGATAGGGCCCTTTTGTGAAACATGAGTCAGTTCCAGCGTTTAACCTCACCATACTAATTTATGCACCGTGGCATAGGGTACTTTATCATCTGCTCTTTGGGGAGAGACAGTCATCTCATTAGGCAGGATTTAATGAAATGCAAGGATACACTTCTTAATTCCATAGATGGCTGAAACTCAAATCCAGTGTAAATCCTGCTCTCCTCTGTGGCCGCATGAATTGCAGCAGGCAGAGGAATAGCTCAGAGGGAGGGAGGATCGATGCCAGCACAGATATTAGTTCCTAAATAAGTAATTCTGCAGCAAACAACAGGCCCAAAACTATATTTTAGAAATACTTTATAAAACATTGGCTTTATTACATCTAACGTTTATTGTCACACATGCACAGTGAAAGTTGTCTTTCTAAAAAACCCATTCCAAACGTAGACCTATCTGTCCTGACAGCAATAGGTCTGTGCATCTTAAAGGAGTCATATCATGCTTTTCATTCTAAAAAATATTTGACTTTAATGTCTCAGTAAGGTCTCTGTAAATTTTCATCCCATAAAACCCTTTAGATCGTCCACACTGCCCCTGTCAATATGTGGTTCTCACTCCCCATCAGCAAACGCTGTGTTTTCTGGGCGTGTCGCAAGCGAAGCTGCTCACCACACCTCTGTGCGGAAGCGCATACCTTTTTTGCTGTTGTTTTTTTTTTTTTAAATTGGCTCCATGGATACGAGCCACCGCACGGTTAGGATACAATAGGTGGCAGTAGTGCGACATTGAGAATGCAATCCACCACAGAAGAAGACGACCCACTACAGAACTGCACGACATTAGTCAGCTGGTTCATAGCGTAGTAGAACCATACGTCTACGATCCCGAATCTGACCCTGAAGCTGAAGAGGAGGCTGTTGAAGTCACCACATTTCGGCTGATGCAAGATGTGTCTCATTGGTAATGTCGCATTTACTTCAATTTAATTGATTTATGTAATTTGCAAAGCGACTAGCGGTTGCTAATGCGAATGCTAAATGGCGTGTGCAGCTTCAATATTCACAACACGACTTACCTGGAAAACTCTCACTAATAGAAAACACTACTTTAGCTCACATTATACAAATAAATAAGTTTGAGAGCATAGCTGAAATAATATAAATACATTTTACATTTACACATTTCACTGTTTTTGTCTTACTTGTGCTGCTGCTCTGACAATTTTATTTAAAAAATGTGCATTAATATTTAGAGCAATCACTGCATGACCTACCTGGGAACAAAAAGCATTGGTTCAAATTATATATTGACCTAACGTATTTTTACTGCTTTTAATTATGTTTTTTGTCATTCATGATAAATCTGACAGTAATATGTCTCTGTATCTGAAGTTGTTACAGGTATCTAATCTACAGAGGCTAGTGAGCTGGTGCTGAGGATTCCTGGGGTGAAGAATCTGAGTTGCCATCTCTTCATGCTTGGGTTGTAGATGAAGGCAGTTTCCTGATGGATAAAACACTAAAACACTCATAGTATGATTGATGTAGACCACCTGTAGAATAACTCCTTTACCGTTTGAGTAAAAATGTGTTTTTTGTGAGTGCAACACTCATTAAGAATTTTTTTAACTTTATTTATATATAATTTATATGCGTTTTATTTATGGCCGCTTCAACTTTATAGCTTACCATATTAGAAAGAGAAAAACATGTAATTTCAATACTATGATTTCCTAAATAAAAGTGTTTTCCCTTCAGAAACAGAGTTCAGTGAAATACATAATAGTTAAAGCCAACTTTATTGTAAACCAAAAAAATACACCACTACGCCAAAGCTAGAACAAACTGTTACCTTCACACTCCAATGTGCAATGTATAGGTTACTGAGTTAATTAAGAAGTCTGGGGGTTTGAGGACGAAGGAGAAGCTTTTGCAGGGCCTTGCAGACGAAATGCATGAAAGTAGGGTAAACAGGGAGATGTGGTGATCCTTGTTCTCATCACTATTTGGAAGACTGAGCGGAAGCAGTCCTCTACCAGATGGAAGCTGTGGCTGTCCTCACCATCACCTCATCAAAACAAAAGGTAGTGCAATCAGAATTGTAGATTAGTGAAATGTTAATTATTATGTAGGTCAAAACCTTCTCTAATGTAAGAACACACAATACCAGACAAAAAATTAAACCAAACAAGAGGACAGGCCTGTCTGTGCTAAAACAACAGATAAACAGTTGTTACAATTCAAATATAAAATCTAAACAGTATATACCAATTAAAATCTTCTATTACCTATCTTACTGTTGGTACATACAAACTTACATACCTTTACTCCTGAGCTGGGCAGCAGATGTCTGTGTACCAACAGTCTGCAGTGATTTCTCTGTTTGACAGCCTCCTTGCATGTGGGCAACTGGGATCTGCCCTCCTACAGTATAGAAAAGACTGTTACATTTACTGTAAATTGTATTGGTCCTACAAATATAATGGCTATGGTACAAGCTATCGGTAACTGACCAGATAAGCAGCAGGTATTGTAGAGATGTGACTAATTAGCAACTAAGCTTGAAACACAACACAGTAATCATTCCAACTAATCATGTTAGAATTTGATAGAACAATGACATAACCCCAAATCACAAGTTGATTTAGGCTGTGATACAGGACGGGGTAATAACAAACACAACCGCGTTCATCTGCAGGTTCTTTTTGTAGCGATGACCAGCTGTAGCTCTAAAGTGCAAAGGCCTAAAGGCATGCTAACGGCTAACGCAACACACAAACAGGAGCGGCAGCACGTCAACAGGACAAAAGCTCGATCCACCGTTTCCTGCCTGTCGCCGATCGAAGGCCCATGGCTATTAGCTGTTCCCCACACAGGTGTGTGACTGCACCAACTCAGAGTAGCACATTTGAAAGGGACAAAGGCTCAGTTGACTCACTGTAGCCGTTAGCGACGCTAGCGATTAGCTTGTCTCACATGTGGGTTACTGCATTTTAAACAGACCCAACTAACATATTTAGATATCACAAGTATCAAGCACAAACTTACTACAGCGAGCTAGATCCACCGCTTCCTGTCTGTCGCCGCTGTAAGGGCGATAACGATCAGCTGTTCTCCGCAGGTGTATGTGATTACAGAAAAAGGACAGACGCTAGACCCACCGCTCCCTGCCTGTAGCCGCTCGATGCCGTTAGTCATTAGCTTTTCTCCACACAGGTGTGTGGCTGCAGGAGCCCACATGAGCACATTTGAAGGGGACAAAGGCTCGGTCGACTGACTGTAGCCGTTAGCATAGCTAGCTAGTAACTTGCCCCACACATAGGTTACTACATTTAAACGGACAAACTAACATTTTAAAACATTATAAATATCAAGCATGTACTTACTTCAGTGAGTGGATGACGGACTTTAGGAATAGGTCCTTTTTTTCCAACAGGAGCCGTGAAACAAATCCAGCATTGTACGCACCCTCGTTTGAAATGCACATACGTATAAATGCTGAGGCAGTGTTTCTGGCACCGGTCCGTTAAAAATAAAAGTGACCCACAAATCCTCACTTGTTGTTCCCTGGTAAAATGAATAGACTTTGGTGTTGGTTAGAACACCCAAGAACCGAACTATTTCTATGGGAGGACTTGGGCGCTTCCGTGCTGGTCTGTTCACGGTGAGTGAGAGGGGGGAAATGGCGGAAGTCCAGTTTTGGTTCGGGATCATTGTGGGGGTGGTGGTTCAGGATTTGCAAGGAGAACTTTCAACCAGTGTGACGAGAACTGGGGAACGGCCTCGGAGTAGGTCGTGGCTGTTTTCATTGGATAAGAAAATTTACGTTTTCAAAATGTGAAAAAAGCAGGAAATGCATTTCTACCGTGCTCAGTGTGTGTATATGTGACCCATAGAGTCATAGGAACGCTCCAAAATGTCTAAAAAGTGGATTTTGCATGATATGGGCCCTTTAATCACTGCGTTCTTCATCCCCGCTGCTGTTCAGCCTCAAGCCAGTAAAACATTGAATCCCTCTGAGTGGACAGACAGTAGAAAGAGTGGGAAAGAGAAATTAGGCCACGCCGGCCGCCGTTCTTGCCAAATGCTCCCGTTCATTTCCATGCGCCGATTCTCGGGCCCACGGACCAGGAGGGATGCACCAGCCCGTCATCAGCGGCACAATGCGCAGCATTAATACGATCATTTGCATAAAATTACTTACACACTGGTGTAATCTAATTTGTCTGACCGGTACGGTGCAACTGCGAGGAACAGATTTGTGCATGCACCACCGGGAGGACTGTTTACTCTTCCACATGGCTAATTCCTTCATGCAATATTATGGGAGGATAGAAGAGACACTGCAGAAAGTTTCAGCTTCATTTGCATCTCCTCATTCCAACGAAGATGCAGAGACGGAGCATAAAGACGCTGTACCATACACAAAAACACAAAACCTGCAAAATGCCTTGAAAGAGCGGATGTTTTGGCTGATGTGTGCAGCACAGAGGCTGGAGAAACAGTAAAACTAATATGGGTCAGTTTTACTAGTCCAGGCTGTTAATCAAGATGCAGAATAGTTTTACTTCTACTTATGTTTGGCCGACATGCATTTATATGCAATGTTCCTGTTCAGCGGAGCAATATCACGGGTCAGAGTGTGTTCGGACCTTATTTGGCACCGATGAGTCCATGGTGTGGTTTAGTACTTTATGATTGAACCCATGTCTGCTCTGGCTCTCTCCACTGCACTGCTCTGTATTTTCAGGCCACGCCCACTGTAACCAACTGTAATTTCATTTAACTCTGGATTATTACGCACAACCCTTTGCTAGTCGATTCTGACTCAACTAGCATTGAATTGACTAAATTTTAACATCCCTCAACTTCGTTCCCGTCTCCCTAACACGTCGGACATCCCTCCCTACTTTGTGACAGCATTAAGTGTTACTGTAAGACGAAGGAAAGTACGAGGGAACATAATGGATTCACAGCCTGTTTTCTCAGCGGATTCTTTGAACTTGTGGAAGAATTACAGCACTTCTTATTCAGCAGCAGCAGTGGCTGACCTGACAGGAGAGCTGTCACCTCACCGCGTGCTCCGCCGCTGTTAGCTTCAATGTTAGACCTCGTCAGCATGACAGGAAAAAAATACCCACCACCACTTCCAGAGAAAAGAACTTAATGTCCTATTCACCCTCCGTCGTTTTGAAAATTGCCCAGTCCTTTTTTCCCCCTGTCCCTGTGACATATTATTATACATTGTTTCTGAGGAAAAGCATTTTCTATTATTGCCATTAGAAATATGAAAGTTTAGGGGGGAGAAGAACGGAGCATGTAGGATGTAGAGGAACATTTGGGGGAGAGAGGTGAGGGTAAAAAGCAATTGAAAGGCTGTAATTATTTGAAATAGTCTGCTAATGTGTATGATCATGTCATTAAATGTAAATGAGATGGAGCTAAAAGACCTGACGCCGAGGACTTGCTGTAGAAAACGACAGGGGAAGGGGAGGAAAAAAGAAAAGGTGAGATTAATAAAAACAAAAAAAGTGTCAAGGCTATGTTCATTTGTGCCGACATAAACATCCAATAAGCCGGTCAACCTCACGTGACACATTCACAAGCAGCTACTTCAACTTCCCAAACATCTGAGGCTGCTCTTGACACACACATAAAGAGAGGGTGGATGGTGGGAGCAATTTAGTGGGAAGATCCTGATGCTGTCTGAAGTCCTGGAGACAATTGTCTTGACTGTGTGTGTGTGTGTGTGTGTGTGTGTGTGTGTGTGTGTGTGTGTGTGTGTGTGTGTGTGTGTGTGTGTGTGTGTGTGTGTGTGCGTGTGCGTGTGCATATGTGTTTACTCTTGCATTTGATCCCCGACGTGAGCGAGCATCATTCCACTCCAGCTGCTTAATAAGGCTGTCTGGGCCAGCGGCTCCTCGTGGCCCCCAGCCCTGTTATCAGAAACATTAAGCTGAATATTAATGGGCCTGGCCCGAGACGCGTGCCATTAAGCTTGGCTGGCCATTTCTCTCTGTCCCTTCCCTTTACCACTGTACAGGAATTAATGAGTCCGGGGTAAAACACGGAGCACAAAAGAAAAAGACAGAGATAGAGAAAGCAAAAGAGAAATGGGAGTCTGGGTCGGTGGCTATTTCTCAAAAGCAAAAGATAAATATGGGCAGAAATGCAGCGTGTCATGTGTGGACAAAGTAGGAAGACGAACAAAAAGATTTAGGTGGTAACACACCTAAAAATAAAGCCCCGCTTGTAGTTCCCCGCCTCTCGCTGCATCAGTCATACACCCCTGACAGACCTGATTTGTTCGTCTGTATTTCCCGCGGTCGGAGCAGGCGCGGAGGTTTACATTTGAAATGCAACCGAACGAGTGGAGAGCACTTATTACTCCCTAAGTGCTGTGCTGTTGCAGCCTAAGCAAAGTGAGCTGTTAACGGATATAATTTGTGCCGAATAGCCAGAGGAGAGCTTTTGATATGCAGAAGAGCTGACCTGTGGACTGCCACTTTAATTGGGTTTTTAATTTTCCAGGCCATCTGACAGTATCAAACATGATCCCTGAGCTTTGCCCCCGCCGATTTGGTGCCGCCGTGACAAGGGGAGACCGACGTTCGCCGGGCTTTTCACGCGAGGGAGGACAGCAGAAAGGAAAAGCAAAAAAAAAAAAAAAAAAAACCCAAGACGGGGGAAATAAAAGCACGCAGGCCAAATGAGACTGGAGGGCCCGGAATGGAAATGTTCCCTAATAGTGAGGACCTGAGAGTAGTATTGTACGGCCCGCTCCGTTGATGGGATACCACCCTCAGAGACAGGGAGGAAAAGTGCAGGCTGCTGAAATATAGGCTGTCACTTCTGACTAGCGAAGGCACACAAAAGACCAAAGCAGGCCTCTCCTCTATGGAGAGGTGCAGCAGTAGCGCAGTATGTTAGAGAGACCGGGCTAGTTCGTAGCAACACAATCTAAACGCCGCTGATAAAAATGCGAGTCCCGATCCGAGTTGTCCAAATATCCCCCCTCGTTCTACGGGGAAAGACGTCAGCTCTCGCCCGTCTGGGGACGAACCGCAAGTCGTCAGATCCTAACGCGGCCCATCATCTGGTCCGTCTGGCGCGCTATCGTCGCTCAGACGAGGGCCCGTCGTGTGATTTTTGGACAGGGGTGCCTACTGGTGCCTGTTTGTTCAATCTGCAAGACCACACAAAGAGTTTCAGCCCTTCTAATCTCCTAACCAAACACGACAGCAATTACACAGGCAGATAACTAGGGGACGTTTTCATCCGCGGTGACAGCGCTGGCACAGAAGTGTGTCTGTAGTAGACAGAAGAAGAGGGGGAGACAAACAGAGCGGAGGGGAGGGGGGGCGGAGGAGGCTGCTGTGCTCTTTCAAGGCAAGAGAGGTTCACCCGCCAGTCCGGGTACGTGGAGTCGTCCCGGTGGAGGAGGACGGGCCGGACCCAGAGCCGTCGACAGCACGCGCGCTAGCAGTCGCCGTAGCGTCAATGAATTATTAGCTAGCAAACGCCAAGCGCGGCGAGAGAAACCGGGATCCGAGGCTTCGGCGTCACAGCGCGCGCCTTCGGATCTGAAATCCCCACTATTAAAGCTGATAGAAAATGACTCACGTCCTTGGGAAGCGTCGAGGATGTGAACGAAATCGATGGACAGGGTCATCAGTCAGAATTAAGTCGGCTCCGTGACGTGCATTAGACAAATGTAGCTATTTTTCACAAGTAGGGGAATACATTACAGTTGAGATTGAGAGTAATGTACCTTTCCTGGCACCACAGAGATTCTCCAACCTTTAGTCATTAAAAAGTGGGAACTTTTCCACCTTTTCCCTTAAAGTTCATGTTCTCATTGAGGCTAAATTACTCGGTCCTGAGACACTCGTAAAGAACCGCTGGTGACAAAACCCCTTTTAAGGTGTCATGGAAATGCAGAGCTGTTATATATTTGTACGTGAACCTGCACAGTGCACATGCACATGCACGTGCACGCCGCACAAAGTCACGCTCACATACGCAACCGTGCACCCGCAGAAAACCCATTAGAGTCTGTGTTAATTGCATCAGACAAATGCTAATGGTTTAGGCAACAAAGCAGCTGTGTGTATGAAAAATGAGAATCCACAAAGTAATTATTACATCCAATATTAATTTAATTATACTGTTTTGTGTGATCCAGTAATTTAGGAGGGTTTTTCTAATCATACACACTCTTGAAATAAATTAGGAGCCACGGAGGCGCAGGGGAGCTGAGGATTTCTCCAAAGACGTGCTAGGGGGGAAATGGCATCGTTCTCCGTTAGAGATCTGGGACGTTCACGTTCAAATTAAAAGGCCACTGCTGCTCTTATCATCCCGTGTTGTTGTTTTTGTTTTGTTTTTGTTTTTTTCATCAGAAAATACAGTGGAGTTCAGCTTTTCTGTGTCCGTGCATGTGTTTGGCTGCGGAGGGAACCTGCGAGGCAGTGCGGCTGTCACTACACGGGCTGCATCTGAATAAAAATACGCATATTAATTATCTCTCCTGGGCCCGGTTGTGCCTCCTCGTCTCTTTCTCGCGAGCCGGGATGTGTAATTGCGGTTGTTTTCTATATAATCAGTAGCCAGCGAGTCGGTGCTATTACAGACATTCGACAAGGGAGCTTTTGTTTTAATCTTTTGATTCCAAAGTCAGGTTCTTTTTTATCTGCTGTGGTGTACACAAAAGCAAGTTTGATTGGCGGGAGTTTGCATCTCTTTGTTTTTCAGCCTCCCTCTCCATCGCTTTCTCCCGCTCCCTCTCTCTCTCTCTCTCTCTCTGTCATGTAAATTGTTTTTGTCTTTTACCTCAAATTGCCTGAAAAATTTGTCACATAAATGGATCCACCACAGCATCGTTTACTCGGCGGATCTGTGGTCTGCAGAGCGTTCACAGCGGCCAGTTACATTTCAAACAAACACACCTCCGGTGTAGCTAGTGCACGGCTACATGTACAAATTGGACAGATGTACATAAGACTGCCATTGTACCGTGTGTGTGTATGTGTGTGTGTGCGTTTGTGTGTGTGCGTGACTCTCTCTCTCTTTTCCTCGCTCCCTTTTTTTTTTTTAATATTCACACTTTTTAATAACGCGGAACATCTCGCCTCTGGACGTCACATGGATGGACAGCTGTGCCGGTGGTCGAGGTGAAAATCAACCCCAGGACATGTCAAAGAGTGAGATTTCCAGGCCTAAAATTAGATGAGGAACCTGGGTGTCTGTGAAGGGTGGGAAAGGAGACGGAGACAGAGGAGGGAATGAGCGTGGAGGGGTGAAATAAAGTGTTAGAGAAGCACGTCCACCCCTGGCCAGTTACTGTAAATCAGGTCCCTGAATGACTGAGGGTTACGCCTCAGGAAGTAGCTTCCTGGAGTCAAAAGTGCAACGGTATTTATATAATAACACTGTTTCATTCCAGCGTCCCCCAGTAACAGAGTAATGGGGCCTCCGCCAGCAGCGCCTTTAATGCTCTAATGGCGGAATTAAAACCAGGGGATGGCAATGAACGGATGTAAATTAACAATCACCTCACTATCACGCGCGCACACAGGAAGTGGGCCTGCTCCCGTCTCCATCACGCGTCAGGGAATTAGAGGAGTCGGAGGAAAGTGGGTTTTTCTTATGCGTTAGCCTGAAAGGAGCTAAGCGTAGCCGCTGTATGTCCAGTAGTACTGCTATGCTGGTCCTTAATTAATAATAATTAATGACACAGACAGTCAGACATGCGCTAAAATGCTTTGTACATAATTAGCGACCAGTGTTATTGTAATTAAATGAAATCCACACACAGGGATTTTACCCTCCATTCTCTTGTGGGAGCGGAAACGTGCGAAGGGACCGAACTCGGTTCACGTTTACAGGTGGTTAAGATCCGGCTCCGGTTCAGATGAAAGTCCTCTGAGGAAAGCGCAGCCCTGGAGCATTACAGTAACAATGGGCCTGGCACACTGCCCGTGCTGCTGCCACATGGCGGATGGTGAGATGGGGTTCCAATAGTGCAGAAGGAGCTGACAGTCCATAATGTACTTAGAACCTTTTTTTTCCTAAGGTTTAAAAATAAAATCCAGATCCCCACCGAAACAAATGACATCAATTTTTCACGAACTTCACTTTGCTCCCCGATGCTCTTTCCAGGTCTGATGTTGCGCCATCATTCACCATCCTAAGTAGATATAAATTGATGGATTATCATTTGAGTTTATTCAATAGCTCAAACCTTATGGAAGGAGAAAAGAACAGTCCTTGCCATTTAGGATAATGGTTAAAAATGTGTATGAGTGTTTAATGTCCCCGCAGTGTTTGCTCTGCAGGGGTCTCGCGGGGAGACGAAGATGGCTGGTCTGGGTCACTGGGGTGGGGACGGTGAGAGCTTAGTCGATTAGCCCGACTCTCTTTAACTGCATCAGGGCCGACTGGCAGGCGGGCGGGCGGGCGAGCTGGTAGGTTTGGGCACACACTCTGGCTTTTTGTTGTCCTATTATTCCGCTCGATGATTGAGATAATAAGCGAGGCTTTCTTTCTTCCCCTTTATGAGCCCCCCCCACCCCTCCTCACCGATTCTTTCTGTCTCATTTCTCCTTTAAATGTCCTGTTGTTCCACTCTGTCATTTCCCGTTGCTATTTGCATTTTTCCCTTCTCTTCTTTTACAGACAAGGTCATGGAAAGGCTCAGAGCTGCTATTTTTAGTGTTTTGTGCCTGTGAGTTAATTCTTTTACTATTGATCAACATAAAAACGTTGAGTAAAAGTTTTAATCTCCTATATTATCTCGTGAACCACATGCGTGACTCTAATTACCTGTAAAAGCAACAACACAAACAGGGCGAGTCGGTTCATTGACGTCTCCTGCTCGACCCCAGAGGTCACAGCTTTAAGAAACACATTCAAGCAGGCGCCCACCAGCTCAGACTCGAACCCGTACTGTAATTAAAATGTGTTTCTCTTAAAGCTTTAGTTATTTTTTTAAGATCTATCCTTTGGATCTGCAATCAAACCCTCTTAATCATTATGTACAAGTCAACACAGTAATGCTGAGCTCATAACGCTACAAACAAGGCATCTGGTTAAACACACTTAAACAAACTTTGACACAGATCTAAGGTCCAGACTACATATGTTGGGGGATTTAAATACAAGGTAATTTAAGGCTAAGTGGTGGCAGGCTTGACCCCCCCCCCCCCCCCCCCCCCCCCCCTTACACCCCCTGCCATGTCTAATGCTCTATTTGCCTTTGTCTTAGCTCAAATAAGGAGATTTGGGGAGATAAAAGTAAAGGGCTCCTAAATCTGCTAACAACTTCTGGTACAGTACGTACAGTATGTTGTTGAGCAGGTTGAGAGCTGATCATTTCCTTTTTGGACACTAGACAATGTATATTTCATAATGTATAGTGTAAGCCGCACTGTTTGGGTTCATTGATCCCCTAAAGCCCTTGAGTCGATTCTGAAAACATAAAGACCTGAATAAAAGACGCCACTCTGAGGCCAAAACTTTCACAGCTTCCGTAGTCCAACTTTTTATGTGTAAGGCTTCATTGATGGTTCTGCATCATTACAGCTGATAACTCATCATACCGAGTGATCCCACTAACTCTTAAGGGTCAGGTAGGGTTTAAAGGTCAGGCGTTGTAGTAGGAGTAAATCCAGGCCTCCTGGATGCAGATATCATCATCATAGGGAACCTTCACGTGACCCCAGCCTGCCATTAGGAACTACACAGATAGATGTCCTTATCTTTCCCTGCAGCTCCCCCGCAGCTGACTGAAAGAACTGGGAACTGTCAATCACCGCTGACATGTGATGTCTTGCTCGACGAGGAGATGGGACAGCACCAGATGAATCGCTTCTAAATGACAAATCACTGTCGCGCCGGTGGTTTATCACCGCATTGTCTCTGGCTCCGAGATGCGTCTATCGCTGATTGAGGATAAATACGTGTTTGGTTGGGAGTGATACTCGTGTGATAGTCGGGTTTTAACGCTTCTCAGCGGAAGGCGGCTTTAAAGCGGGCGTTCGCTGACAGGAAAGAGCGCTGATGTACCACAGGTGGCGCCGGCGTCTGAAACAGGTGGCATGAATGGGGAGGAAGATTCATTTGTGTTAAGCGGTGATAATTGAGTGCTGATCTTTGTTCCTCCGTTCCCTCTGAAGCTGACAGTCGCGGTGACCTCGTCTTTCTTTCCCTTATACGGCGAGCTATAATGATACACGTAGTAAAATCTGAGTAAGCACTACCTTCAGACACTAAAAGTGACCCTCAAGAGTGTAATGGGGCTATATTCCTCCTGGTATTGTGAAAAGGTGTGGGGGGGAAACTATTTATAAGTCTTTGTACTGCCACTTAAGGACTCCCATCACTGGTTTATTTGCAGTGAATGAGGGTCTTGTAATTTTCAGTGTTTCTGCAGGAAAATAGGTGTTCTTAACAGGCGGTTGGGCTCAAAGGCCCTCGACACAGGCGTGTTTGTTTAGAGCATGAATTGAAGCCACACAGTGAAAACATCATTTTAACACGGACGCATGAATCCTAAAAAAGTCCAGTGAAGCTGGAGAAGAGCCGCAGCAGTAGCAGCAGCACGCTCACTTTTAAACTATGCCTCAATCATGAGCTCCCGACTAAAAATAGTGGCCCCAATAAAATAAATTTAGATAAGTCTTCCTGTTGGGTGCGCACCAGTGGAATGGCTGGACCCCGATAAGCTTTTAGTTTGCATATTAACTTTGAAAACTGTGACTTATAACACTGTTTTACACGTGGTCGTTTCTCAACTCAAAGCTCCCTCGTCTCCGGAGCAGGTTTAATTCCTGATAAAGCCATCATACAGTATTTCACTCCTGTGCTCATAAAGATTACATTGGAAGTAAGAAACCCAGGAGCTGTTGGCATTAGCAGGCCCGCGAAATTACATCTTCCTTGTTCAATAAGTGCTTGTACTGTTAATCGGCCCAGTATAAGACTGTGGACTGTGGGTGAAGCAAAAGCCTCTGAAAGCCTAGTCCACATGTGAGAGATGCAAACTCAGCCAGGCTGGGAAGAGAAAAGCTCCTAGCTACAGTATCAGCTGGAATTTCCATGTATTTATTTGAAGATATTTATTCAATTTCTGAACTCGTGGGACGGCGGGCGGTAATCCATTAAACGTCTGCACACACCTTCCCTGCTACTGGCACCTTATTAAAATATGTAGATTAATTTACTAGCGGTCCTGCATGTGATTAGAGCGGGTGGATTGGGTGCTCGAGATTCAGCTCGTATTTGTAATCTTCTAAATTTAACAGCGAGTGAGAGCTTGTCAATTAAATGGGACGAAATGATGGCAAAGAGTAAAATTCATCTTCATCTTCTTGTTTTATGCTCGAGTGGCCACAGAGTTATCATTCTTGCGGGCCTGCGGATAATTGGCAGCAGTTTTGTCGAGCACTTCCGATCCGGGATGAATTTGTATTCTTCAGCCAGACAGCAGCTCAATGCGTTTTGGCAAAGTGCAGCCAGGCTTCGTCAATTATAACGTGTCACACGGACAAAATATCATGTCACTCCAGATGAGAGAAAGGTATTAAGGGGTAAAACAAGATCTTATGGAATTTAATGGTATTTATGTCATTTGGTTTGAAGGTGATTGATTTGCACTTTTCGTTCTTTACGTCTCGAGTTTTTCTTTTTTTTATATTTGACTTGAGTTGATGGAAAGTTAAAACCAGAAGAATGCCGCACTACTACAGACCTCATTCCTCTGTGATCAGACCGTAGATATCCAGTGGTCACCCATTAACAATAAGACCTCCATTGCCCTCTATAGTCCACATCGGTGGCTGGTCGGTCTTTGTCAACGTTTGATTGAGCCCAATGAGACAACAGAACAATGATCTGACAATGAGGTTCCCGCACAGAAACCTCTTTGTCATCAAACACAATAACACGATTTGGCTTAATTAAATCTAAGCTAATAGGCAGTGACTGAGCCCCACATTTCACTCAAATCAAATTAGCTGAGGCTTCAGACAATGCCGATCCTGCTGCCGCATGGAAAAGGTTGCACAGGTCTCTGGAACCAGGAATTGATCTAACAAGAGATCAGCTCACGCTCAAGCCACAATCAACGTGGAGAAGGTACATCACAACAAAATGAAAAGCGTCCGACCAACGACATTCCTCTTAAGTGTTTTTTGTAATATTTAAATACCTTCACATGGCGATTCCAACTTCGAACTGTGTGTAAACTTTGAGGGGAAGTTGAAGCTGACCTGTTGTGCTCTGTGACAGATATAGCCATAGGGCTCTCCCTCCCTTTGACCAGACCTCACTAAAGACCCCAGGGCTCAGGAGCGGTTGAGGTGCAACACGCACACACCCACAGAGACTGAGCTGTCTTGACAGTATCTAGTTTCACCTCCCCTCAGCACTTTTCCATCCCTCCGGCAGGATTTTGCAATTCCACTTTTGCCCCACTTTGACGGTCAGAAGTTTCAGGTCCAAACTAAAACTCCTCAGCTGCATCATTCTGTTAGTGCCATTAGTAGGTTGAGGTCCGGGAACTCAAGCGGAGTGAGTCGAGGGGCCTCTGCCGGCACAGAAGAGGCCGAAGCCGGAGCGAATGTGTGGCTGCTGAGCAGGTGGATTGGTGTGGACAGGGAAGTGTGGTGCTGAGTGGCCAACCAGACAGCGACACAGGATTAGAAGCCGCTCCTGACATTTGGCACAACACCCAACCGGGGGTAGAGTTAATTCAGCGGTGAGAGGTCAGGGGGTCACGGGCCTGACCCAACTGCTGCTGGCAGGCAGAGAGGGAGCGACAAGCTTGAGCGCCACCATTCTCTTTGGCTTGTGAAAAAAAACAGTTTGGCCTCCTTTGAACCGGACGTATGCAAAAACATCTGAATCAAATTCAGACACGTTTGATGTGCACGCATGGGGGCCCCCGCGCGTCCGTGCACGCGTGTCTCGCAGTCGGGAGCGTGATGGGTTCGGATCGGGAGCGGCGGGGCCTCCGTGGTCCTTCAGCCCCTCAGTCAGTCACTTCCCTCTTGCCTGACTGCTCTGCTCAACCAGGCTGAAAGCTGCTCTGTTGTCAGGTTGGAGTGTGCTAATTAGGCCCCGCTTTAATTTTCCAGGATGCTCCGCTGCCCTTTAAATGGCCATTTCAGATTCAAAGTGATGGTGATTGTACCGCGCCATGCTGATTTTGTAATCACCCTTTTCGTCGTGGCCTCGGTATTTCCGCAACCTCCTCGGCCACGTTCTCGCTGACTGTATTTGTTTTCACCTTTTCCCGCTTCCCGGTGAAACCTTAAGTGCGTTGAACAAACTGCTTTCTATAATCGTATATCCCGATGTGGGTCAGAGCTAGCCGGGGTAAACACGGGGTAAATTAAAGGCTGGTTACGTGCAGCAAGCTAAAGCAATAAAACCCCTGACGGCTCCTCGGTTCCGTGTTATTTGCACGATAAATGTAACTCCCATAAGTCAGTGGGTTACACACTGCACTGATCTGCTACAAGGAAAGCAATGACCGACGTTCAGCTGGGGGGGGGGGGGTGCAAACCGCGAGGAAATGCAGAAAATGGACAAATGACTTGACTTGGAGAATGTATTAAGGGTGATTAACCTCGTGTTACAGTTTTTCATTTGGCTTACATCCCAGTCTAACTTGCCCAGATTAGACTGGTTGATGAGGAGAGCAGCTGGAGTTATTAGAACGCTGTGGAGGAAAAAAAGAGTCATTTTGATAGCCCCCTAGAAGAGTAATTGGGGTTAATGAGTGGTACAGCATTGGAGGAAATTATTACATTTGGCCATACTATGAAAAATAATGTGGTATACATCATCAAAAAGAACCCAAGCTGACACTGCTTAACTTTGGAAGATTTGAAAAATGCATCCAGCGTCCATACATAAAGTGCTTTCTTTTTCACTAATGAGACTTTTTGCCATTTGTAATCGCCTCCGCTTTTTAATGAGAGATCTCTCTATAGCGCCAAGCACACTTCCTCTTTATGAAAAAGCCTCATGCACAACAGCGCACGTGCAACTTCAAAATTCCTTAAGCAAAACAAACCTTAAGTACATAATCAATTTCACTTCCCATATCTTAATTGATTCCAGTGGGAGCATTTCCCTTTGTTAAGTGGAAATACCCCGGCTGTTTGATGCTATTTACTCTTGTCCTGGGCTAGCTTTGCTTTGTCAGGTGAGGTTTTATTTCTTCTTGAAAGGGATTCCTTGAAGTGACTCGGGTGTCAGGTTTGTGACGCTTCCTCTTTTCAATTGTCTTTGCACTCGGAGGAGATGTGAGGACGGGCGGCTCCTCAGCCGTCACAATATTGATACTGTACGATAGCTGTCGGGGCACAAGCCCCCGCTTCTAATCTGCCCTGACAGTCCATGCAGCACATGAATGATAGCAGGTGTGACATCACAAATAAGAGAGGAATCAAAGGGACGGAATGAAGAGGAAAGAGAATAAAAACAAGACAAAGTTTTTGGGAAGTTTTTTTTTAATTCTGTTTATGATGCTCTCTAATAAATATGATGAGTTCATGGAATAAAAGATGGAGGTCTATTGTCAGGTTCTGTACACACTATTTTTTTTTCTCTCTGATCCAAAATCTATTATCCTTTTCTAAGCAGGAAGACATTGGTGATGGGACGATGGCCCGGGCCATTCATTGTGGCGGTGTCAGCAGTGGATTTATCCTCCCTTTAGTGTTCTGAGGGAGACGCAGGACAGGATGCTTAGGAGCGGAGAACAAAGGCGTACAATAGACTTCTTCAAAGACACCTTGAAGACATGGGTTCATCAGTCAGACAAGGAGCCTGTGGGCAGGTGTCTGGTCACAATGGGTCACTCACAGATACACACACACAGGCACGCAAACAAAAAAAAAACACACACACACATGCCAGCTACATCAGCTCTTTGCTTTCATTGTGATTCTGTAAGATGGATGAGTCCAGGATGGCACCTTTGTCCCGACGCAATGGGCTCACCAGCATGAGGCTCTTTGGAGCAGGACACGAGTGATTAAACACCGTGAACGCCAGGCGGACGAATGATATTTGCCTTACAATTAAAAAAGAGCCTTCGTCTGTTAGTGGTCCTCTAACTGCTTTTCAGAAATTAAAAGCATGCGAGGATGGGAAACCCCACCTTCGGCGACAGACTCGCCGCGTCTCCTCTTTCACTTAGAGGTTGGAATGATGTATTTGTTTGTCGGAGCAGGTGGGTAAATACAGAGCAGGTCCGTATCCCGGCGCTGTCAGGGTTTGATACGACAATAAGAGGTTTGCTTACTCACATTGTGTGTGTCCACGGCTTTTGTAGGGCCGGCATAGAACTGAGTGACAGGGTGAGAATTGGGAGCAAATGTCCGATCGGGCACCATTTTCAATTTCAATCCGCAGTGAATTGGGCGCTGTTTCGATTTTGAAACACAAATTTTCTGTAAACCTGTGGAATTTAAAGTAACATCTATTGATGTTTGAGAGCCAGAAAACATTTAAATAAGTTTAATATTGAATCATGTCTGAATAATGAATGAGTGAATGAATGAATGATCTAACTGACTGCTCTTCTGTGGCTTCAGTGAAGCCAAAGCTTCTCCTGAGAAAATGATGTTGTTTTTCTCTCGCTTTTCTGTCTCTTTGCCAACGTTAAAGCATTCCCCCCCTTGTCCCACAGGAAAGACTCTTGAAACTGTTCATTTACTGAGAGCAAGAAGTTGAAGGCCAGGACATTCTTTTTTCTGTCAGATTTGTAAAGATTATTCCCATCATGATCCTATTAGCCACAGGGAGAATGTGACTACTTAAGATGGATTTATGGAAAAAACAGTCCTCAAAAAAAAAGAAAACACCGGTCAGTGGATGAACCCACCCCCTCGTCTCCTCCGCAACAGAGCGTATTCCCTCTGCAAGTTGGATTCAAGAAGCTACATTTGTGTTCTCAAGGCCAAAGTCTGAAAGTCATAATCCCCGACCACAAGTACCACTTCATGTTCCCAGCAGGCTCCCTTCCTGGAACTTGAAGGCTGCTGAGGCGGAGCTGATTTGCCAAGGGATTAATCTGACCCAGCACCTTCACCCAGTGCCCAGCCACCACCTGGCCCATCAAGAACGCACAACACTAAGATTTTTTATCATTAGCACGTTTACATTTTGTTTTATGGCCATAACACGTAATAACACATTAAAAAGCTCCCTGAACTCAGACTTCACCCGTGGTTTATTTATAAACCCAGTCCTTCCTCTGCCCCTGCAAACTTTGTCTTCCTCAGGTCAGAGCCGGGCTCACGGCCCCCACGGTTGGCACCATATGTGAGCAAAGCAGGGGGGCGGTGCAGTGGAAGCCTGCTGGTCATGCCACAGAGCTCAGGTAGGTTCCCAAGCCGGATCCCCCCTGCCCGGGCACCCAGGGGAGAGGAGGTGTTAAAACCTGAAGGGCCTCTGCCTGGTCCCCCCTGAGCATGCAACCATCTGCTCCCCGCCCCCGCCCAGCTGGCCACCTTTGATCCCACCAAATTTGAGCTAAAACGAGGATGATGACTGAGGTCTTCCAGTTTTGGTCTAGAGACGGGGGGGCAGAGGTTCACGGACTAGAGGTGGAGGGAAACTTTGCATGGCTGCAAATGCACTTCTTCCGCAGAAGCTAGATGTTGTTATGGGCATGCACGCAGACGTGTCAGCCTGTCTGTGAGGCAGCATGCAGGCAAAGTGTGACTAGACTGAGAACAACACAGTAAAGAAAACCACAGGTAAACTGCTACTGTGTGAAAATATATGAAATCCTACCATTTATCATCCCTAATTGCTGGGATCACACTGCGACCATGACAGTGTAATTGCAACAGCTCATATCACTAATTAAAACACGTCTCTCAAACAGATGTAAAATGTGACCCGGGGTCAATTAAAATTGATATCGAAATGATCAAAATGACTCTCCTACGCAAAAATGCATGGATCTGAGCCAAATGGCTTCTATTCCCTATGATTAAAAAGAGGATTGTGAACTAAATGGCCAACTTTGTGATGAATCACTGAGGGAGCACACAATCAGCATTTTGCTCCTGCGACCCAGGAACAAATTGATTCTGCAGAAAATATCATGTGAATAATTAAACGCTTTGATTAAACAGTGAGATAATATTTAATTAAGGTGGCTCCTTGGAATTCCTCGTGCACCACCATTAATGGGTCATTAGCACAATTAATTAATTAAGCACCCTCTAACTACAAAAAGGAATTCGATCTATAATGAGTACATGTTTTTGAAGAAGTTAATTAGCTGATCCCTACTCTCACACAAGTCTTGTGTACAGAGTCTAATATGAACTACAATTACTGCTGAAACTAGTTGAAGTTCTTGATTTGGACGTAGCTTGAATGGCTCTTAATGTTTTAAAAAGATGTGCACGTCCGCGCAGTGCAGCCGGGTGCTGCTGCTTAACTTTCAGGATTCATAAGATCACATTCACGAGATCACAGGGAGGGTTCAGCCGACGTCTGCATCTCTGCCGGCGTCCTTGAGGAAGTTTCCTCTCCCCCCGCTTGATATTTTATGGCTCCTGGCACTAATTGATGACGGAAATATGGGTTTAATCCTGGCTCGATACTAAGCGAGCGCGTCTACCGCTGGCAGTCGGGGCGCCGCCGCGAAATCTACAATCTCCGACTTGTTTTCGTGGCAGCTGGAGATAAATAACGGCGACAGTCTGTGGCGTTGCATATTTCTATTTGGAATCACTGACATGAAATATTTTGAGGATGCTTGATCTATATTCTACAGAGGGAGGAAGGCAAGGTGGAGAAGTGACAGTTAAAGCAGCCCCGTGTGTGATCAGGGGTGAGCTCCCCTGGTGCGATCCCTCACCCCTGTAGCGTGAACAATCCTCATACGTGATCTGCCAGGCTCACCGGCTTGCATGAATAAAATCGGTTATCTTCCCCATCCCTTCGCCTCCCTGTCCACAATCGGCTGTATTTAATCACGCGGGGGCTGATGGGATTGGGCCGTTTTTCTGCTGGAATAATCAGAGGACCTCCATGTGTCCTGGTCATATGTATTAATCCTGCCTTCCTATGGCTGGCCTTATCAGCTGGCAAAGCCCACCTCTCACGGGATCTGAGCCGGCGTCTCAGCGCCCTCTAATCTGCCCAGAGAAATTGTTAACAGGGTGTAAATGCATCCAGGGATGATATATGGCTTCTTGTATAACATACATGTTATTGTTAAGCGTTTTGCATGCAGGGTCTGAGATTAGGCACGCGGAGAATAGAAGAGATGGTATTGATTGATGGAATAACAAATGTCGAATATCGTTTTAGATGCAAATGATCACACAGGGTTATGGGACAAATCATTTTTTCTGCTTATGGATGTGGACGAGGATGAAATAGTGGAGGGATTGTAGGACTTATCTCAGGTACATGTTTTAGCTTAATGGAATCTACATAGGGGTGAGAAGAAGGGTGGGAGATTATTTTCAGTGGGGCCTGCCGATATTTCTGATTTCATAGAGTGAGAGGATGGAAAACTGCAACTATGAATCAGATTTTATGTTTCAAAACTTCCTGACGTGTCGTTTGCAATCAGTGTTTGAGACACTGAAGCTGTGCTTTTTCATGTCACCTGTCCAAAAATGCATTCACTTCTTCTGCTGCGTGTTTGAGCCTTTTCTGACAAGAATCACATCCTGTCAGTTTCAGTCTGAATCCGAATCTTCGAGCCAAAGTCAGCTTCAACTTCGGATGCGTTTCTATTTTGATATAAACTGTTTCATCTTCACTCTGTCAACAAGATGGTCTGTATCCCTGATATGCATTAGAAATGTTCACACTAAGCTTTTTTAAAACATCAATAGGGATATATAGTAGTACTGTATATGCTGTCTACATACTGGCTGCTAAATACAGCTCCTATACCTGTAAGGTAATAGCTTAGATATTAATCAGTCTACCTTTAAATTCATTGAGCTTTACTCTCTATTGTTCACATCAGAAACAGTGTTTGTTGTCAATATTGCTTATGACACGGCATCAGTTCCAATGGACTTGAAGCTGTGTGATTTTTTTGTAATACAGCAATTAAAGCCCCCCCCCCAATACCCCCCTTCTTTCCCCCATGCAAATGCAGTGCAAAGCATCTCAAAGTACTGTCTCCCATGATTAAAGGCAGCTCATTATCCGTAGCTAGTCTGTGTCTGATTCAAGCCCCCACAGAGGAGCGTGTGCAGCCCAAAGAGCCGACGCGACTGTCCTTGTCAAGCAAATGAGGATCTGAGGCTTTTTTTTCCAGGTCCCACCCACTGTTGGATATAGTGGATCGATGTAGGGCTTCATCGCTAATTGTCCTTTCTCATCTCAAACCTCAATAAAAGGGGTTTTTATTTGTTGATTAAAAGCAATGCTTAAAATAGTGTTGCTGGTTTAATGGATAAATGTATTTTGACATCATAATTTCTTTATGTATGACATATTAAAAAAAGAATGTGGGAAAAAAAGTACTTCAAACCCTCCCACAACCGAGATCTGACAAATTTCTTGTTTTGTCATAACAAAAGTCCAGACTTTAAATGCGACGAAGCGTGACAACAACAAAAACATAGGAGAAAAAAAATTTCTGCCATGGACATCTTCAGCGTGAGTGTTTTACATTGTCATGATGACATGCTCCACTGGGAGACCCTGACAGTGGACCTGAGGGATCTGACAGAAGCTGGCAGGACACACACCTGAGGGGCCTCCACAGAAAAAGAGGACGCCGCTGACCTGAAAAGGCTGAACGATAACTATAATTATCGAAAAAATCAAACATGTCTGCATGGGGACGGCTTTTAATGGAAACGTTACAAATGAGGCCCTCAAATAATGAATAATTTCTGACCACTCTCAGCGGTGGCTCCCAGCAAGCCGGTGCCAAAGCGGGGACATTTTTCAAGCTGGGGACTGATTAGGCCAAGGATGGGACTCGGCTGGAGGACGGACATCGCGGTGCTTCCCCAGAGAATAAATTTGCACCTGCCCCATCCGGAATGACGACCCTCTGCCTTTGCAGTGTGCTCCGGACTTAATTAAAAAACATGGCTAATTTGCACACACTACTTTGCTTCAAAATTGGAAGCTAGTTCACCACTGAGTCTGTTAATTCGCACAGGAAACTACAGACGGCTGCCAACTGAGAGGGGATTGAACTGTGATGGGCTTGACAGCGGAGTGGACAAAGAGAAGGCAGAGTGAAAACATTCACACTCTCCTATCTCTGTTAGACGCAGTGTTCAGGGAGGGGAAAACTAACTCTGATTCAACATACCGGAGGAATAATCCGAACTGCTTCATAGTGTGGGATAATCTCCATAAAGTGAAAATACCGGAGGGGCGGACGGGGTTGGGAATGGGAATCCTGACAAGCGTTTTCTGACAGGTGACCAAAGTGACGATTCCGCAAGAAAGCGTACGTTGCCGGGAAAGGTGGATGAATTATGACAGTTTTCATATTAAGCAGACTTATCTGTAGCAAAGAGCATTAAGAGTCCTAAGTACATGGAACGATACTATCACAAATTGACCTGCCAATCACCTCGCCCTGGCTTCAAAGGTGCAGATAAGGTATTTAAGGTCATTGAAAGCAGCTTCCGCTGACTATTGGCCTTCCTTTTTACCATTATCGCAGCCATGTTCGGCTTCGAACAAGAAAAGAACATTGGTCTCTCTCGCAACATGAAAAAGATCTTGGATAATTCGCCCAAGCTCAAAGATGGAGGCTTTTTCACAGCTGGGATTTTACACGCTAACTGAAATAGTCCTTTAATACTTCCTCCATGTCTGGGGAGACTTTGTAGCTGGTGGGGTTGCAGGGGGGAACCTCCTAAGGCTTACGAGCTAATCTCATTGATATTTATTCGTCTAATGATTACTAAGAATGTAAACTGATGGCTACATTCATTCCGAGATGACCCCGATGAGACGTTCACATTAAAGTAATGAATTGTACATAAAAGCAGCTCCAAATCTTCAAGTTGGACACAGAATAAGCTCTACTGCAGAGAAATCCCAGCAAGGTATTAAAGTTAGCAAATGGTAGATAATACCACAAGATTCACAAGATGTATGTCCAACATTGATCCTGTAAGGTTGAATTAAAGCTTCAAGCAAATTGGGTGTAACTAGGACTTAAATAAAGACTCTAATAATGTAGACTTGGAATTTATACAGCTTTCCCCAATGCTCCTTATTTGAAAGCCCTCACATGGAATTTAGACACAGACTAAAAAGAAATTCCATCTTCAAACAGCTTAGTGTGCTTGTGATAATTACATATTTACACTGCTCAACTGTGATTTACCGGAAGGCGACGGCACCAGACGCGAGGCTTGTGTTGTTCCTGGGAGACAGATGAGGCGGAGGGAGGAGAGACTGAGCGCTGGAGACAGAAAGTCGAGGACAGGGAGAGTGTTACTTTTTGGGGGGGGGGGGATCACTCCTCACGTCGAGCCGGAGCTGTCGTACCTGTCGCGGCGGTGCTGACAGGCAGTTTGTTTGGACAGGGGGGGGGGTCAAGCAAGGAGCAGGGGAAGTGAAAGAATGCTAAGGACACTCAAAGTTAGTGATAGCAGGAGGGGACTGGGCAGCAGAGGTGACATCGTGATTTATTGACTCCTCAGGGGGCCGTCTTGACCTGAGCTTGGGATCACTGTAACACCCCCGGCTAATGGGAATTTTTTGTGTCCTTATCTTGGCAAATGTAATGTGAATATGTATCCATGCACCTCCTGGCTTCTGTTCATTCACTTCCCATTGTCCTATTTCAAACTTGTAGCTGAATCGCTAACGCTGGATTGCACCTCAAGCATGCGTGAGCAAACAAAACAACGGGCTAAGCTGCTAGTCCCGCGTTCAAAAAGGTTACGATCCCGCTCGCTTCAGCCGAGGTTTGCTCCCCTTCACCTGTTGGTTCCTTGCCTTGTTTACTCAACATTCACCGGCGTCCGCGCTGTCATCGCCCGCGAGATGACTGAGCTGGGAGCATAAAGCGCTAACGAGGCGTCGCAGCATGGCACACAGATACAGTATGAATCCGCGCAGCTATCCAAACACGTGGCTTTTCATGCGGCCTCCGTTTGCCCCGCGTGGCCATGGGGGCAGCTGTTGACACTGTTACCGCTGCATTTCCTGTTAAGCCGACCAGCTGCCTCTGCTCCATTCTCCCCGGCCCCCTGGAAGGGCGGGTGAAGCAAGTGTTACCAGCCGTCGCGACGACAGACAGCTCCTTTCTGCCCCTGGCTGTTACTGTATCGCCGGGCTTTCATGGCACAAAGGGAGGCAACGAGCGTGGAGACCACAATGGCCTCACAATGCTCCTCACCAAGCCCTCTCTTATTAACACACACCCTCCGTGCCGCAGGTTCGACCTACAACGGAGGAGCGCTGTATGGATGGTGGACCACGCCACGTGCACAGTGACAACATGGCTGCAGGTGAGCGCATGTGTGCTTGAAACCTGACCACACAGCTGAACACACACAGATTCTTTCAAAATAAGATAGCATCGGCGGCCATGTTTGACCCCAAAAACAAGACAGGAACTATCAGCTTATTTGTGTATAATTACAGTATGATGTGACAAGATTTGATATCGTGACCATAGATTTTATGATGAGCGCCCACTCCTCTTACTGGCAGTTCTGCTCCAACTTCAAATATTGACTGTCAGAAAGAGTGAGGCATATTCAAGTAATTAGTTTATATGCATAAGAAAGACGGTGGAGGACTTGTCATATGAATATATAATCGCAGTGCTCGGGGAAGGACGCGTGGCTCCTCAAAGCAAAGCCAAAACAACGGCCGCCTAATGTTTTTCACAGAGCCCGATCGATAATGAAATCTGACCGTTTTGATGGGACGGGGGCTTTTAAGAGCAGACTTTGAAAAAGTTATTGTTGTTATTGATAGAGGCAGTTTTCTCCCGTGCGTGCAGGGGAACGGGAGGAGGGGGGAGGGGATGGGCGGCGGGGACGGTGTCACATGATTAAAGCTGTGATTGCAGATAGCAGGATCGGTAGGGTATGGGAGGAGATAAGAGGAGTGTAACCATGTTTAAAGTGTGCTGTGATCAGCCATTGCATGAGGGAAGGCAATGACAGGTGTACTGTAGATAGGCCGGCTGCGAGGAAAACAGGAACGGGCGACTCCGCCGAAGCTCTGCCGCTAAAATTAGAATATTTTAGAAGATGTGCGAACAATGGACCGTTAGATCAGAAAAAGTATTTTTATTCCGCTGATAATGACCCCAGCTGCTTGTGCATTCTGTTTGCTTCACAACGGAGGAAAATATAGCTTTGCCGAGATAAAAACTTGCGTGCCTTTCTTGGGAAGGCGACGTGTAAGGCCAGGCAGCCCGGGGGTGGGGGGGGGGGGGGGGGGGGGGCAAGGCCAGCCCCGGGGCGAAGAGGTGGAGGAGCGCTTGATTTCCTACTGCACGGACCTGCATCGTCAGCATAGCGTGCTCGGAGCCGGCGCCTTGAACGCGAAGCCGTGGCGAAGAAGACAACTCAACAGGAGCCCCAACATTCAACCAACATAATAAACATCCCCGCGAAACAAATTGTTCATAAGCTACCTGTTTAATTTTTCAAGTCTCCTTGAACCATATATTTTCTTATTAGTTTGGAGTCGTTCGCTTGGCTTGAGTGGATAGATGATACTGTCAGAGGCCTGGGCATTATGGCGGCTCTGTGTGAGTGATTTCTACCAAGGAAAGCCTATTAGGCCTGACAGGGGGATGATGATATTAGGCCATCATCATTCAGGAGACACCGCCCCCACCAACCCCACTACACCCTCATCCATCAGACAGCCCAAAACACTCCAGCCACACTCCCTCCTTTCCTCACTCCCATACTCCTTCACCCCCATACTCTCCCTATTCTTCTAATTCCTTCCCTTGTTGTTTTGCCCTCCCTCTCATTCCTTTCCTCCAGACTCTTCTCTCTCTCAGCGTTTCCCCTGAATTCTGTCTCACCCCATCGTTTCTTATTTTCATTGTTTTATATCTTTGTCTGTGATGTTCCACCTCTTTACTTTTCTCTCCTCCCTCTCTCTCTCTCTTTCTCTTTCTCTCTCTTTCTGTCTGATGGCAAACACAAAGACAAATTCTGCCCTTTTCTTAGCCCATGAAACATTTAACATTTCATTCCAGATCTTGGCAGACGCAAGTAAAAAATGACCTAATGAATCTTACTTATTGTCTACCCTGAGTGCAATCACGAGCTAAATATGAGATCCCTGTCCCCTGGCCTGTATCCATTGTCTTCTTGGCCTCCCATGATCTAACTCTTCCGCTGCAGATTGAGATTTTTACCTTAAAGCGATAAGAAATATGCAAGTCTGAAAAATATGTCCATCCGAAAAACTCTGTGTTAAGCATTTAGAGGAGGGGGACTTTTTTTTATCTACCATTTTCATTGCTTTTGCATTTAGAAACACAGCATAGAAGGAGCAGTTGTGTTTTTTTGCATTTTTAAAAGACAGATAAGTCCTCCTGGTCACAAAGAGATCTATGTAGAGATTCCAGACTATGGTAGTTGTGAAGTTCCCTGATTTTTATACTTAGCAAGGAGTACTCTTAACCAACACTCCTTTTGAAGTGGTTTTGACTGGTTTTAATTTCATAGTGTTCGAAAAAATGAAGCTAGCTGAAAGCAAGCTAAGTGGTTAAAAGGCAGCTGAAACATTTAATTCCAGCCAAGGGATTAAACATCATCCAACAAATGGAGAGCGCTCTCTTTCATAATACTCTACTCTCTGCGTCCTCACCCCATTGTTGCAGTATAAACCTGAGCCTGCCCCGCTGACCTCATCTTTGGCCTGGAGTGTCCGTCTCGGTGACCCCTGAGACCCGGGTCCTGCAGGACCCACAGTCGCTCCATTGACGAGGGCGCTTGGCTGAACCCCTAAGCTTGTTTCACATGGTGATCAGTGCGCCCGATGGGCGCCTGTTGGCCTTGACAATGGGCAGTTTAAGTGCCGTAGTCAAACGGTGTCAACAGTGTTCGCTGTCAGAAGTTTCGTTTGCATTTAAACACATTTTACATCTGCTTTTTGATAGTTTACAAAACGTAGCAAATACTGTTCTATCTGCCAGATGGAAATTCGCCTCTATTCAGTTTAGTGGTACATGTTAGCATTTATAAATATCCCTAACTAGTGAGAAAGCAGTTCCGCACCACTTAATTCATCCTCACTCAACACAAAGAGGAAAAACAGCTTTCTACATTAAATGAAGAAAGAGCACTTTAATTGGAGCTCATTATGTGCCTCAGACGCATACATTTAAAAAGCTGATGAATCCAGAGCATTCAGGCCAATTTAAGCCTCTCTGAGTGATGATGGCGAAGAAAGGTCCACCACTAAGACAGGCTTCTCCCAGGAGAGCGCCACACATCTTCAAACGGCATTCATGCTTTACTGCTTTCCATCATATCTGCTTTGAATGTTGTCAAAACTTTCATTATGACATGCCGGGGTTTGCTATGCAGATGCAGGTCAGGTGCTTTCTCACAGGCTCCGCCCATGAATTCCTGTTTTTTGTCAGTCAAATAAAAGAAGAATTGAGTAAAGATACTACTCCAAGCATTAGTCAGTCCTGATGTCTTCATGTATCCCCAGTCTCCCTGAGGCTAATGGCTGTCACATTTCTATAGGGATTTCTTGTATATTAAACACCACGTACATAGTAACATGGGTTTTACTTACTGTGCCATGTTGTAGCGATCACGTCTCAAACGTGGGATTATCATAACTTGCTTTGTTTGTGTTGGTCTCTTTTTGCTTAAATGTAATTTTTAATTAAATTTCGATTTACTTATGTAATAAAGGGCTCCTTTTTGCCAAGCAAGGAACTATTGTCCCCCTCTACACTGATCTACAGTACGATGTCCAACTAAGCAGTATTTTCACAAACGTGATGTGAATAGCGGTCCTGCGTAGCACGATGCATGAGCCTCAGCCTCTAAAAATACATAGGGGATTACCTTGGATGTGAATATGTCAGGGTGATCAAAATGAGAGAAGCAGACCACATTGTGAAGCAGTAGCTTTAAAGGTTTTATGCAAAGCATCATATCTCTGCCTGCCTTTCCATTAACTGGCAGGATTGAATTACTTAATGTGGTGCAGACATTTTGCCACGAACCAATTAAAGGATTATTTTAATATAAATCACGCTGACTGTTTGCTGTTTAGTGCACCCTTTCGGGTTCAGAGCTCCAGCTGAGAATGTCAGCTATATAAGACACGGCCCAAAACCTTTATGCTGATGATGGTTAGCCAGTTATTGCAACAAAGACATGAGTCTCCATCTATTCTGTTTCCATACAACAGAATTTGGACGCTGCAAATGACTTAATATGAACAAATGTATGTAAAACATCCGTTTGTTTGCCGCAGAGAAGATTAATTGCAAATGTTTACAGTGGAATTTGGACTGTGTGCTCAACACGATAATCCAGCCAGGAACCAACAGAAGTCGAATAACAAATTAATAACAATGAGGCCATTGCTTATCGTCGACTGCTGCCTGTTTAGCGTGTGAGGAGCCCAGACATCTGCCGGTCCGGCGTAACGTGTTTGTTTAAGGCCCGGGCGCGGTTGCGAGCGCCGCTCCTTCCAGGAAGTCGGCCAAGCGCGACCGACCGCCGCGTGCCTCTCGTCGCCCCCTCTCGCTGGTATCATTAGTCTGCTGAGGACGCCGCGGAGGTAATTTCTCCGGCACGAGACGCAATTATCACTGGCCGGAGTCAGACGGATGCAACTGCCGTCGCGTGTTCGGCGGCGACATGATGCTAATGACAAGTGAGGAAGTATAAGTGGCTGTCATGTGGTAATCAGCTGTGTCTTCAGCTGGAGGACGTAATTACCCAACTCTGTATGGAAAGTAAACAGCCCAGCGAGCATTAAACTAACGAACAATTACCAGCGCTAGCCCCCGCACCGACTCGTCACCACTTTTCCACTCACAAAGTGTTACTTCATCAACTTCAGCCGTGATGATTGGAAGCGGTGAGTTCTGCAGCGGTACTGGTGCTACGTCGGCGCCGCAGAACCTCTCAGCCACCGAAACCGAAGAATGAGAAGCATGTACAAACCACAGCTTTATTTAAATGATTGTACCTTGACCCCTCATTGAATCCAAGTGTGTGTGTGTGCTCATGTCACAGGCAGTGGATGGTGTCAGTCCTTAACCAACCCCCACCTCTTTAGCTACTCCTAATGCCTCTTTTACCTCCCCATTTTCTCCAGCCTATTCAAGGCCTGTCACTCACTGCTATGAATTCCATTAAACCTAAAGAGCAGCGAGCATTCACGTGAAAAAAAGGGGAAAAATATACGCCAGCCGTGAGTGCACTGGCAACACACACTTTACCCGCGCTGTTTGTCTCTTTTAAATAAAAATCACAATCTTGTCCAAATGTGAGCCGAGCTGCACTGCTCTCTGTTGTCAGCCATCGCCGTTTTGCCGCACCTGAGCGGGGAAACTAAAATCCGAGCATAAGGTCACACATTAAACAGGAGAAGAACTGAGGAGTCAGCAGAGCTCGCTGGGAGAGTAATGTGTGTCTGGGTCTGAATGTGCTGAATGAATGAATGCGGGTCGTGATTTATCGGGCCCGGAGAGCCGCTCTCTGCCCGTCCTGCTGAGTCCTGATGGCTGCAGCCTTTATGTAAAACAAACCGGGCCTCTTCACTCTGCTGCTCACAGGCCACTTTTGCAGACAGAAAGCCAGAGTCTCGCATTCCCCAAGAACCCAAGAGCCACGAAACGACCGTGGGCTTCTGTTTTATTGAGGAATGAACTAAAAAGCCGCTCCACATGAGAGACAGTTATTACACAATGAAGAACAGTTTGGATTATGGAGAGGCCAAGAAGATTAAAAACAAAGGTATGGTTCATCCAGAGCTCTGTCTAACTCAAGGGGCTGGAGAATTTAGCTGACTGAGCTAATATTCAGCAGGAATCTGTCATGAATCGTAGCTCTGGTCACATATTCATACTCTCCCTACAGGTGAACATTTGTAAAGTTGAGTTTATGTGAAGTACAATTGGCGTCTAGTGAAATCTTAACGGTTTGATTATCATCTTCGCGCCGTTCATCAGCGCTCGCGGTCTGGAGTTGGGAGCAGGAGCCGTGGCCTGCGGCGAGGATGTGGAGGGAGAAGCCCTCCACCACCAACCACTTCACACCACGCAGCTTCGCTCTGCACTGAAAATGACCCCTTTCAGTTTAATTACAGAGAATCTCATTGACCCGGCGTGTCCTTTTTTTTATCCAGCAAGTGGAGGGAGGGGCGTCCGCGACGGGTCTTGGATGCCGGGTGCTGGTGTCGTAGCTAAACCCAATAGCAGTGTGTGTGTGTGTGTGTGTGTGTGTGTGTGTGTGTGTGTGTGTGTGTGTGTGTGTGTGTGTGTGTGTGTGTGTGTGTGTGCGCGTGCCTCCACTGACCAGCGGTGCTTAAGGGATTGACAAGTGGCCAAGGCGAGAGCACTCAGTCAACAAGCTGTTTAATATCCATTATTATGGAGTGAACATTGTGCCTCTGGACAGGTAAACACATCTCCATTGATCCATTGATGGCAAGATAGAAATATTTTCCCTCGGCTCCATAAAGTGCCCCCTTTCACAAAAGGCAGGGAGCAAACAAGAGAAAAGCAAAGAGGTGTCTGCAGGAGGCCTGACACTCTGCTCCAGTGGTAAATAATAGCGTAAGCAAGCTGCTCTATCTATAACCTCTGCACGCGCTGTCAGCCAAGATAAAATGTTGAACCCGTTCCTCCGGACCCTTCGAGGAGATCAGCGCGGCTGATGTGGCTTTTATTTGTCTTTAATGTCACGCCCGGTCCAGGCTCTCTGAAAAACAGCGTGGAGTAAACACTAATGACAAGCAGCGCTCCCAGACACTTCAAATTGGACGTAAAGCGCTGAAAAGCCATCGCACCCCAGCGGAGCGCTAATCTGCCCAACCTCTGCAGTGGATGAGACTGGGTTGAAGGAGTAAATAAATGCAGGCGCTCGTTACAACGCTAGGTGACGGAGCGCCGTCCAACCAGGGGGACAAACTCCTGATTCCCCTTTTTAAACAACCAAAACCATAATTGAATTTAAAACCCTCGGCGGACAAACATCAAATTGCACGCCTCGCCATTGTAATTGCACATTGGTGTGCGCTGTTGACAACCTTTCTTCCGCGCGCTATTATGACTCGTCTCCGGCGAGCTGTGAATGAGGGCGCCTGCTTTTAGGTTTAAACGGAGGCGGGCCCTCTTCAGAGCCACGGCGACAGACACTTGCGCTGTTGTTACGTTGTGAACCGCGCCGCTCGGAGTGAAAGCAGAGGGCACCTCCTCCCAGCAGGAAGTGGACAGCACTTCCCCCTGTAATGATGCATAACTAGAACACGTCCATTCACCTTTGGCGAGCAATGAGGACGGCCTCTCAAACCCAACCATCATAGTCGCGCTAATGTCAGAGAGTCAGCTGCATTCAATATTATATTTTGGTCTTTTTTGCTGCTGGATTACTCTGCTTTACAAACACTCCCCCCCCCCGGACCACGCCTACAATCTCGCCCGTCTTCTTTCCATCAGTCCGTCCATCCGTCCGTCCGTCTCGCTGCCTGTCTGCCATCTTTAATTTCACCCGGGCTCGCTGCTGATTCTCAGTCTTGTTCGGGCGGCATAAACAAGCACAGTGGGTAATTCGCACTATATTAAAAACTGTTGGTGCAACAAAGAAGTCTAATCAGTGGAGACCTGCATAAGCAAATTATCACAGCTAAATTAAAACCCTAAGCACAGGCTAGATGGTAATAATACTGTAGATCTCTAGAGCAACAATCACAACCTGGTGCTTAGGTTTATGTATTTTTTTTACTAGGCGGCCGTCGGACTGTTTCAGGAGCTCTAACGGCATCATCAAAATCTGTTTATTACACCATATTACAGGTAATGTAAATGAGTATCTGCTGAAGCAAGGGCGCCAACGTCCGAAGCCGGAGAGGAGCCGCGCTCGTCTGCAGACGTGCCTGCAAAACTGCTGGTGATTTCCTGGATTATTAAATGTTCAGACCGGTGCGTTTCCGGGTGCAACATTAAAACGCCATTACTGTGGCTCTCATTTAGCTCATAATAGAGTTCATATTTCAGAAACACTTCCCGTTAACTGTTGATTGTTATTCATGCAATGCAAAAGATCATCTCCATATTCCTTGGCAGCCCCAGCGCCGATGCGTATCACTACCTCTTGTCTGCCTCCCACCTTTCACATCACAGCTTAATGCGATGGCGTCACTGTTATTTCTTGTTTAAGCTTATGGTATCACAAATGTGCAAAAGGGAAACATTTGCATAAGCATCATGAGACTCAGCTTTAGCATCATCTCGCGGGTCCATGGGGTTTCCTTGCTAATATTGCGCTTTACACTGTAAAAGCATTTTAGCTCTTTTAGCTACATTTTACAGTGGGCAGACAAGGGTGACGCGTGGCCTCGATGGAAGACGGCATCATTTCAAGGTTCCACGAGAGCATGTTCCCGCTGCACTCCTTTCCGCCGCGGCCCTCCCGAATTCAAGCCGATTATGGATAACAACCACATTACAGCGCGATACATCAAAGAGCGAGCTTACTGCTCAGCGGGGAGCCACTCTGGCACATTTCAGAAATCTACCCATTCAAGAGCTCTCACTGGAAGCGTGTTACGCATTAAATGTGTCACGCAGGAAAGTGTCTTCAGATCCGTCCGACTCCAGACGCCGCCGCCGCCATGCAGCTGGTTTCGCGACGAAACGATGCCGCATCAACATTCGACGAATCACATTTCTCCATCACCTCTGCACTAACGCAGATGTTCATATGATTCACCCAGAACCTACTAAGAGTTCGCTTCCAGTCTAGTACTACCTCGCCGCTGCCGTGTAATTTGCCCACACGCATCTGGCCACAGATTATGGCTCATTTTAATTGAATCTGATTCTTCCAAACTAATTGCAGGGTTGCTGTGTTAATAAGCAGCTGCCCCCCCCCTCCTCCTCACGCGCAGGTGTGAGGCTACCAGGGTGTGTTTGTGTATTTGCATAGCTTCACACCTGTTAATGAAAGTGCATGTTTTTCCAATGAATCTCCATGCTCCTCTAATAAGACTCAGTTTCCTCCCACGGCTCCCCTAATGACTGTTATCACACCACCTCGGCAGAGACCAGCGCCGCAGTTATAATAACCTGCGTACTGTGTGTTAGCGTGTATGCCGGTCGCACAGGTGATGCCTGGCCCATGGAAAAGCAGCAGATGTGTCTGCAAGCGCGACAAAGACGACGTGCGTCATTTGTATCAAAGAGATCCTCTTTAAAATGCATATTTCCCTCGTTATCCCACAGGAAGTACACGAGTCTCACATGGATCATGGACTTTACAGGCGCTCCTCACGTCACTCCTTCACCTCTTGGTTCTGCTCTACAAACGCCTGACACTGACACGTTTTGAGGACGCGAGCAGGTGAGAACATGCCAAAGCTTTGCCTAAACCCATCAACAGACCTGAGCGCTGAAAACATGCCAAGGCTGCCTCCGATAACAAGCAGGAGATGTGGAGATCCTCCTCTGGGCAGGAGCTGAAGTCTCTGAATAGTTTAAGACGTTTCCTCCTGCCCTAAAAAAGCCCCCGAGCCTCTTGCCCCAGACTTGCATCGCTGGAGCCGTAGCTTTTCCCTACAAGCAGCCTTCTCCATTACAGGAAGCTAAATTAGCAGCATTTAAGTGTCTATTAAAACACCAGCGCTCGGCTGCCGTTGGCCGACCTCGCGTTGCCCTTATTCCATCCACCGCTGCTCATTAAAATGGTATAATTGCAGGTAAGCACGCCGCAGTATCAACATGTTAATTAC
The DNA here is from genome assembly GCF_900634795.4 of Betta splendens. Lineage (NCBI taxonomy): Eukaryota > Metazoa > Chordata > Actinopteri > Anabantiformes > Osphronemidae > Betta > Betta splendens. The sequence continues at coordinate 5,388,572 of NC_040900.2, read as the reverse complement.
CAAAGGGAGAGAGGTTCACGGAGCCACGCCGGCCCAAATAAACCTGGGCAGCCGTGGAATAAATAACAGTGATCGTTAGCGGTCCACGCTGGTTTCATCACAGGGTTCAGGGCCTCTGTTCACGTGTCCTTATTAACAAATAAGAAATGATTTATCTGTGTTTTTTAATCAATAAATTACCAGGTAGAGGCGTGTGCCTTTGTGTTTGCTGTTTTAATTGAACTATTACTTCATCACACATTCTAATCAAAATACAATTTCCCTCCTCACTCAGGACGAAAGGAGATTCAAAGTAATTAAAATGTCATATTGATGCCACAGTATATAGACTTAGTTGGCTGCTAACAACACAAAGGTTGCATCACACGCCTCTCCTGGCGCTGCAGCAGGCTTTAAGGACCTTTAAACACATAGAGGTCCGGAGTGTGGAGATGTGTTTGCTCCATGCTGCTGTGGAGCTTTGACTAATCGCTAATCGGCTCTTAGATTCCACTTTTGTCATCTGCCATCCCCTAATATGCACTAACTGGATTGTATGGGAATGGTCCTCGTTTTTTAACCTGCCTCTGAACCGTCAAATTTCTTCTCCCTCCTGATCCGTCCATTTTATACATTTTAGGTCCTTTAAACCCCCTCAAAGCTTCTTAGTAACAGTCGGTCGATCAAAGCCACCATCCTCTCCTCAACTGGAGCACAAGTTTAAGATTGTCTGAAAAAGGGACTTGGGGCTAAATGAGCTGGCATTGTTTGCCACTGACCTGACTCAGTAAACCAGAATGTGCTGCTCTTAAGCAGGAGCACGTAGCGTTGGAATTAGAGGTTTGATTTATTTGACTAAAGGGTTTGTTTTGCTTGGTTTGGTTTGGTTTGACTTGGATTGGTTTGGAAACATGACATGATGTAAATTTACACATAGGATAATTATCAATAATATAATTACTGTTATATTTTGTCTTTTAGCGGGAGAGGAGCCTAGAAATGCAAAGTTTAGCTGTAAAGTGCCATTATAAATAATACATTAATGCATTGACCCTGACGGACTGTCTGCATTTTTCCAAAAAGCCTGCTGCATGTGTCTGTGTGTGCATGTGTAAGCCTGCATATGTGATCATTGTGCAGCTACAGCACGAGTGTGTGCGTGGATGCATGTGCGGGCTGTGTGAGAGCCAGCGTGCGCACCTCCCCCGTCTGTGTGCAGCCAGGTTTTATTTGGCGGTGTGGGTCAGAGGAGGGGCAAGGTATCAAAGATCACAAAAAGTGTATGACAGCTGACAATTTCAGGCTTTTGATTAAGATTTGTTGATATGACCAGTCCCTGGGTCTCTCCCAAACTCACTCCAGGGATTCTGGGCTGCCTGGCTGCGCCGCAGACAGAACAGCCCATCAGTTGACAGAATCAGGCGGCACAGGCGCCTTCTCCTCATTGCCTGCCTTACCTCCCCGCTGAAACCCCAGTAATTAGAGTCTGGGCAACATGCAGAAAAAACACCTACACAGAGCACAGTGTCATGGACATCACCAATTATGCAGCCATTTTGCTCATGGATGCAGCCGGCTCTCGTTGTAATGACACACACACACACACACACACACACACACACACACACACACACACACACACACACACACACACATCCGCTCGCTGTCCCGCACAGGATGCACATGTGGATACTATGAGATCATTACACAACTAAATCAGGTTTAATCCTGACATATGCTTATTATTTACCAGAGTGTGGTGTCAGCAGCAACACCAAGAGCACACCGCGCTGCTTATTACTGGCTTTTTTGTCCACACGTCCTCATCAAGGATGTCGGCCGCACACCTTTTGTGCACCTGAGATTCATTACGCCATTCACTAACTCCTGGTGGAAGTTGAACCCGGAGAGAAATGGGTCAGTGTAATGATGTATGTTGAAGCTCAAAAGTGTTTGAGACAAAAACCTGGTGAAAGTTGCATATGAATGTCGACTTATGACAGTAATAATGGCTAATTACTGTCCTGCTTTAAATTTTTCCATTAAATGATCCTTGAATAATACAGCATAAATGGGCTATTATCTGGAAGTGTAATATTAAATACCACAGCAACAAATTTAGCAGTAGCCGGAAGAAGCTGTTGACTATAGACTAATGTCTTTAAAGCACCTTTTTCCCTTAGAAAAGAGGAGGAAAAGTTAATTGCAGCATTTGCTCATGTGGGCGACAGAGGGCCACTCAAAACGTCCCCTCATTTGTGAATTAGAGACACACATTTAGCCACAGGAAACCTAAAGTGCGACTGCTCACAATAAAGAGGAGGTTAAGTGCACTAATGGAAAGCAGTTAAGTGTTTGTTATTGTTGCTCTGTTATTTCTTTTCTCTTCTATATTTATAGCTTGTATTCATACAGTAGATGTAAATTCTTCCTGTGTTTTAATGGAATTCTTTTATTCATCTGACCAGTAATAATTGGTGGTGCCGGCTGATGCTGAGTGCATGTCTTTGTGTTGTCAGAGTCTTTTGTCGGTTTAGTTATAATGACACAGGTACTCGTCCCATCTGGGTTTCTGTCCGTGGCGTTGAGATAATGCACGTGAGCTAAATGTTTCCTCGCGTGACACCGGATTGTGGGAAGCACACAAGAAGAAAGACTTTCCAAAAGCGTGCTCTTTTATTTTGCATGTGGCTCCTCCATATTTCTTTGATTGCCTTTGGCCTTTGAGGACTTTTAATAACTATTTGCGCAACTCCCTGCAGTACAACTCGACAAGTATTGTAAATTTAATCCCGCTGATGATGTGCAGCGGAATTAGTATGTTAGCACTTTATTTAACGTGGTTAATAGTATTTCCCCCAGCAGAGATTTCGGTGGGTGGGGGGGGGGGGATTAATGGGGCCATTGTGGCGACTATTGTTTGATGTGGGGACGCGCGCGGACATGGTAAAACGCTTGAAATTGTATTTGTCATGTTCGAACTAAGTCAGCAGCATGTAAAAAAAAAAAGTAGGTGTCAGAGGAGAGAAAATCCAGCTTTGACACAGATCTTCAGCACAACATGCTGCCACTCCCAGAATAAAACAAGGCAGGCGAGGCTCAGGCTCGTGGAGCCACCCTTTCTAATGAGAACTTTGTGTAATTGATGTCACGCTATGGCAAGATTGGGATCATTTCTCAGTTTCTTCCCTTTGTTTGCTGCCATTTCAGCAATACGCCCTCTGAACTTTAACAGTCATTTATTCTTTCATTTCCTTCTCTAAACAAAAGAGGGGGCCCTCTTTCTGCTCATCACCGCGCCAATATGAGAGAAACACCATCTTGTCACGCAATGTAACAAAACCATTAAACGTGCAGCATTAAAGGAAGACGAGATGCAATTAGCCAAGAAATTACTCTGATCTCGGTGACATTTGGGGGAAACTGTAACACAATATACACGGCCGATGCCTGATTGACAGCCTAATCCAAGTTTGATGGGCGCGGGTCCACGTTCACCGAGCGGAGCGGGTCGGCGGGAGATAACGAGTACAGCTGCACAACCCTGATAGCTGTGTCCGCCACGATTCGTCACCGGGCAAATTCCTCTGGTTTAAACGATGATGAAAGTATCGACCATTAATGACAGGATCATCTCCCTGCCTGAAATAAATGCTCTAATCCCTTTTGCCAGGTCCATGAATTCCTAATATGAGTTATATAAACTGGAGCAATAAATCAGTGTTAGCTCAGTTGTGTTTGGAAAATTGTAGCCGAGCTCTTTTGCCCTCTGCTTAAAATGCAAGACAGGCAACTGAGGACGTGTTCGCCTAAGCTGCAGCGTCCAATGAGTTATTGCTGGGGGTGGATTAAGTCGCGCACAGCAATAAGAATTGCAAATGGGCGAAGAATAAGGTGGAATTTGCCTTTGCCATTGTTAAGTGACACACACGCTTGACAGTGGAGAGTGGATGGTGATGAATATCGCAGGCTGGTGCTGGATCGGTCAGTCGCATGGGCGATCGCAGGAAGCAGCGCGAATGTGTGTCAGTGGGTCACGTTAGAAACTGAGTGGAGACTGTGGAGACTGTTTACACAGGAAACAAAGAAATTAAAATAAAATAAAGGTAAAAAAAAAAGTGCAGCGATGGGACAAATGGCTTGAAAAGCCAAAAGCATCTCAAATTCTCCTCCCTTCAGCGAGTCAAAAAGGGAAAAAAAGAGGAGAGGTGACACAATGCTGCCCAAACATAATGATTAGGGTGAGTGGAAAGCAAAAGTGAATGGCTAATGAATATTTCATAAATGTTAGCAGCACTTACTGGACACCAGGCCTGATTGATGGTGGAGTGGCTGTAAAGGCTTGAAGAGGCCCAGCCTCCTTTCACACCAGTGCTTCCTTCAAGGACCATCGTTAATCGCGGGAATAAAGATGCGTTCGGCTGAAGAGCTCTTCATTAGCGGCCCGGCGTCAAACAAAGGCGGCGGCGCGGGATTCAGCTCACAGAAACAAATCACGAACGCGATCGCGTGATTGCGCGACGCCATCTCGAGGACTTTCTTCAGGCCTCGGATTGTAACGAACGCAACCTGCCTGTGCGGATGTGGAGAAACACCCAGATCCACTTGTCCGGCCCTCTTTAATTAAAGTGTGCGCATTTTTCTATTACCGCCAAGTCCATTTGCAGACAACCATCCATCACACATCTGCCCTCTCTCTGCAGGCACGTAATGAATGGAGCAGAAGTGATTTGTGGCTGTAATCCTTTAGAGAAACTGAATGAAGTGTAAGCATTGCATGTATTTTTTACACCCTTTATTCCTCTGTGGATGAATAGTGCCCCATAGGCTACGGTGTGGTACAGATGGCAGCGAACATTATGTTGACTAAGGTTTGGGTGATATTACCCTGTATTTCTAATAAAACTGAAGCCCTACGAGTGACTTTCCATCTCGTTTTTCATTAGCTTCAGTGCCCTGTACCTGGAGTCCTCTGTCAATTCTCCAGCTCTGCTTTAAATCTCATTCTGGACATTATGCGAGCAGTGGATTTGGGCATAAATGAGGTATTAGTGCAGAGAAGGTGCTGTGGATGGATAATGAAACAAAGTTATTCAATCATTTAATCATTATTAATTTGTTTTCTAATATTATTTGGTTAATTAGGTTTGTTGTGATCTTATCACTACATCACAACAGCAGATGTGATGCTACAGTGAATAATACATGTAAAAATGCTTTATTCTCTTCGTAGAAGAAATTCCACATCTGGGGCTCCTCCTGCGCCAGCTAACCTGTGGCTCCAGAGAGCTGAGGGCTGGTGACCGGATCCCTGAGCGGGCCAGCCGCAGACATGCCCGGCCCTGCAGTGTCCCAGAGGCGCCGCTGCCACGCGTGGGCCTCCACCACTGTCACCGAGTCTCAGCCCGAGTCTCAGCCCGAGTCTCAGCGCGCGTGTGTTCTGCCGCAGAACAAGACCCAATTTGATTTGCTCCACTGACCTGTGAAGCTCGGCTGCGCGGCAGCACCTCTCTTTATTCCCCTAATGGCTTCCCTTCCCCACTGCTCCTCACCCTTCCCCAGACACCAGTTATGGGCACGCTTGTAAATATGCATATACACGCTGGCGGTGGAGGAAGAGAACGCGACGCATCCGAAGACAGACACGGAAGAGATGGAAAATGAGAGGAAGCGGAATAAGAGTGAGACAAAGGGCGTGGTAAAAAAAAGCCTCCTCGGGACACAAATCTATTCTCTCAGAGGCTGACCTTGGGCCGAGGGCTCTTTAATCCGGGGATATTAGGTGCTTCTAGATGGGCCAGGCAGATGCCGGAGCGGTGGTACCTGCCCATCAAACGCAGAGGAGTGGCACCGCCGCCGTCCGTTCCTACAACTGGGGCACAACCCGACTTTGTCACGGTGTCATTCATGTTTCACTGAGGACGGTGTTCAGGGGCAATGGAGGTTAAGCCTGTCGCTGCCGTCGCCACCCACTCTGTACCAAGGCAGTACATACATGTGGTATTATAGTGGAGCTCCCCTCCCCCAGAAGTGATCAAAATGCTAGTTCCTGTGAGTTGAACCATATAAGTGAATGTGATGGAGAGACACGTAAATTGCATTGCATAGGACATGCAATTGGCTCGGTCTATAGCTGGGTAACAGCATGGTTCTGCTCAAATGGGCTCTCAAGGCGTCCATGTGTGACTTGGAGTTTAAATGGGTCATACCACGCAGGTACAATTCATTCACATATGAAATGAGTTTGCTGCAAGTAAACTTTGCAAATAATTTTCTTTGTCAAACCTAATGTGTGTTGAGTTCAGTGGGTGCGCGCGTGATTGTGGGTCTCGGAAAATTGCGCGGGCGGCGTGGGTGGGGGCGCTAATTTAAGAGGCTTAATAATGACCCCCTACTATTCTCTGCAGGAATTGCCTTCGCTTGCTCATCACATCACATGCATGGCATGACATGGGAACAGGAGATGCATGTCATTTTTGACACAGCTTGGCACTTACTGGCTTCAGGGGAAACTTCTACATGAATCCATTGCTGCAGCACCTGTCTGTTTCTAGGGAGAAGAAAGAAACACGCTGAGAAGCCACGGTTTCTTTTTTATTTTTTTGTCTCCTGCCTTTGTAACAACATGGACTTCATAATTATAGAATCTCTGACCTTTTTTTGCCCATAGTGTTGTGTGTGAGTTGAGACAATTTGAATATCGTCCTCTGTGCATCCATAGCAGACAAGTCAACATGAAGAAAGAGTTGCAGCACAGTATTTATTGATTTCCACAAATCGGAATCAGTGGGTTGACCTTTTTTTTCCGGCTAACAAAAACGCATCAGTGCTAATGAAAAGCTACTTTGAGTATGGATCTCAGCGGATTGATAAATAAGACATGTCAGACAACCGTGAGTGAAGAGCACTTGGAGATATAATGACAGTGACAGGCAGTAAAATGCTAATGTGCGTGACATAAACATGGGCCTGGGGCATGAACACGAGCGAGTTTCTACAAACTTAGCAATAGGAACTCAAATATTTTCACAATCGTCCACGTTGATGCTGGTGCCCAATTGTAAAACATATTATTCAGTTCAAATATTTAGCAATCACGTCATATAAATTGGGCCGTTTTCACAAAAATCATGCGTCTGATACCTGATTCCACAACAGGAGTTAGCAGCTCAATTTTTTAAAATGGCTGGTGCCTTTTATCCGAGAGGAGCGTGAACCCTGGGGTGCACGGCGAGAATGGGAGAGGCCCCCTTTGCATGGGCCCTTGATGCAACAGTCAGCCTAATGCAAGTGGCACGGTGTGTCCGCTGGTAAACGCTTCACACGAGAATCTCTCCCTCCTTCCTCCCTCTGCTTATCTCCCTTCTATAGTCTTCCTGTCTTTGACCCATGTAGAATCTAGCTTCCCATTTGGGCCTCCGTGCGTCCAGCATCTTACATTTCACCACATTCAAACCGTTCCAAATGGGATTTGAAAGCGTGTCATCACCCTGACTGTCGAGGCAGTTCCCATAATTTTATTTAAATTTTCATGTATTTTGGGCATCTCAGCTCAGTGGGGGCTTTCTCAGAGGTGACTGTTATAAATGACTGTGGGCTCCGAGTGCAAATGTGAGTCACAGCTGTCTGATGACAACTTACAGTTGGAAAAAAAAACCCACAGGACTATTCGGCGCTGTTTTAGTTGGGCTCCCTTAAAAATCACTCCCTTCATCATAAATTTCCAACTGCTCAGTTGTAACCAATAGCTTTCATAGCCTGCCACCTAAAAAGGACCCAATGCGACGATTCCAGGTGAATTTTTGATATTTCATTATGAAACGAGCCAACTGTCTCATTTATATCTCGGATATATTCGCTCGGCTCCTCCGTCGGCCCCGGAGGAATGTGAGGCTCGCCTGATCGGCCCGGACCCAGCTCGGGCTCGTCTACGGGAAGCCTTTCCCAGGTATTTTACGGCCACTAAAAACATGGTTATGACAAAGATGGTGGTTCTTGGATCCTATTAGCACAACTGCTAATTGTTTTCTTTACTTTTCTTGAGTAAGACTCGTCTTTCTTTCTACTTTACAATGAACAAAGACACGAACCCAAATGCTCCTTTCCCCTTTGATGATGCTCTGCATTAGCGCCACCGCGTTCAGGTGTTGAGTCCCGGCCTCTTTATTTTTTTTTCACCCCCATCTTTCCGAGGTTGTTGTTATTGGAAAGGAATTCCGAGGATTACAATGGCAAGCCACCCCTGAACCTTTCTTACTCTGTAATCCAAACAGGGGAACGCGTGGCTCCCGTTTAATCACAAGGCTCAACAGATAAACAATAATCGTAGCGTCAAGCTAATGAAACAGGCCGCGATGTATGGAGAGCTTACCCGGTAAGCTGAGCCCCGCTGCCATTTGTTTTGGAGCTGTTTGTTTTTAACCGCCTGCTATTGTTACTGCTTTTAATCCCAGAGAAATAAACTTATTTGAATGCTCCACGGATTAAAGAAACTCCACCATGCTCCACTTCAAACACACGCAGCACGTCGGGTGATAAAAAGACTAAAACTCTGAATTTGGCGCAGGAGGAAACGGGACAATGAAACCGCGGTTCTGTTTATTAAACCCTTCGGTTTGTCTTCTTTTTATTTGTGGGTATTGTTTACTTCCTTAGTCGAAAGCTGGTGTGAATAATCCCAGAGCCCACCTGGCTCCAAAGAAACAGCAGGTAGGTGTATGTGCGCACAAAGATATGTGCTATAGTGAAACAGCAAACAGTGTTATGCAGGAATTCTTTCCTTGGCTCTAAGTCCAAGTGAAGAATGGAAAGCAGGAAGTGAGAAGTCACTACTAGCCGTACATCTCCTTCTTCTACAGTATGCCTTAAGTCATGCATCTGACCAAGAACAGACTATTTTACCGCTTTGGTTGCACAAGCACGTGTAAAACGCTAGCATTTTGATGGAGAAGCCTCCCCTTCTGCTCCCATCAGCACCAGCACCACCTCTCAGGACCGGGGGCATTTTAATTGGCCGACTTCCGAACTGTAATTTTTTTAATTGCTCGGAGACGCTCTGCTCTCTTAAAAAGGAAAAATCAATGCAGATGTAATAATATCTGTAATTGTCTGCCACGCTCCGGGGACACCACAAAAGCCTTGGATCAATGGAGGAAAGCAGGGAAGCTGGTAGGGGTTAATTTTTCCTTTTCTGTAGGTAATGACAGGGAGGCGACGCTTGGCTCCTGGCATAGAGGCACAACTTGTGCTGTTCCTATTGTCTCTACAGCACCTAATTGGGCCAAATGCAGTTAGTTCCCTCTGGCAGAGGCTGTCGAGGTAGTGATTAATGAAGCCTCCAGTCACATAACCTGATAAAAAGAAAAGGATGGGAGAGGGGTAAAAACATCAGCCCGCGTTGTGTTCTTCATCTTTTTTCCCTTTCTTGTGCTTTTTCACCGCTGTTGTCAATACACCTGAGCTTCTTTCCTCAAAGTAAACAGGTGAAATTGCTTAAGTTTGTTAAGGTGCATTTGTCTTTGGCGGAGGGAGGAAGGAGGCAGGCCCATTACTGCGGCGAAGGACTAATTAAAGCCCCAAAAAGAAAGACGGCAACGAAAGGAAAAAGCAGGCTCCACGCATGCAGCCTCCAGAGACGTGCGTCAGGCATCCAGGATCAAGAGGTCGCAGGTATTAGCCTCCCGTGATCGTCACGGCCTCTGGCTAATTACCTCATTACCGCACTCCAATACTGGACTTGGTGCGAGGAGGACGGAGTGGACGCGGCGTTCATCCGCAGTGACCTGGGTGAGCTGAGCTGCCCGGTGGGCGGGATCAATCATCGTAAATATATTAGATGCAATTACATCCTGCTGGACTTTGCCTAACACGTTTATGGAAGCATTAGGCAAAGTCTTCCTTTATCAAGCCCTCAAGGCCATTAGAACAATAAGGCCTAATTTTCACATGCAGGAGCTCCGCGTCTACGCTCCCATTCGGTCGATGTCTCCGAGGTTTGCTCTCATCCCGATAGGAAGGCGTGGCGCAACAGGTCCGCGGGGTTTATGGAGGAATCTTAAATGAACTGTTGCTTTTATAGTGACACCTAGAGTAAAAGCGGCCATAAATCACTTTCACACATCATATTTCCAGTGTACAAACATTTAGATTAGGCTGTACGAGCCTCGCTCCTCCTCCGTTCGCTGATTATTTCAGGCACAAATATGACTTCAGCTCCGCGTGAGTGATCGTCATCCGCGCCGATGAATTATTAACATGGCATTTGAGTTTTCTCTCAAAGCGAAGACTGATATCCTCATTTCATTTCGGCACTCCGCTCTGTGACTATCAGCAACCGAAACGTCGCATTATTTCAGGCTTTTGATTAATGTTTGTGTTTGCGTGCGCTCATTATGCCTGGAATTACGTAGGCACCTTAATTCCCCAGTGAAAAAAGGGCCCAATTACCATAAAACGTATGAATGATAATTGTGGAACAATGTAATGTCAATAGCACTTGTGATTAATTCCTCTGAACGCGACCAAATGGCTGGCACAGTAATTCACTAAGTGATAAGCTATTTCATTTTGTTCCTAATTACCAATTACCATTTTAGCACAAACATGATGAGATTTCTAAACCTACTTAACCAGTCAGGGCTTATACATTTAGAGCAGCATCTGGTTTCGTAGCCCGTCTCCCGCTCCGCTTTTTTGGAAGGAGTTCAAGTCTAGTAACTCACACGGCGGCATGTGTGCGTACAGTAGCACCAGAGGTGCTCCAGAACAAAGTTGAGGCCCAAACTGAGTTTGTGCTTGTGTTTGTGTTTGCTCGAGTTGGGCTTTCAGGACCTTCAAACGCACTCCCTCTCCCCCTGCTTCCAGCCCTTTTAGCCGCGGACCGGTTTTACCTCAGGGTTTCCTCACTGTCACCCAACAGCACCCTCGAGACCGCTATTCTCCCTCTTATCCCAGACCTGAATTCTTCATTTGGTCACACTGTTTGCTCCTGAATGGTCACCTCTGAGGAGATTAACCCTTTCATTAAAAATGCTTGATCAGGGTCAACCTACTGCCCGGCTCTGCAGTCCCTCCGCTCGGCTTTGATCTATCAACTATGGAGAAATTATTGGCAAACTCTAAGCTGGGCCATGTGATTTGTTTTTGTAAATTTGTAGAAATTATTCATAATCCTATTATGTGGCCAAAGGGGCAAGCCTGCATAAAATATATGGGGCCTTTGTTACCATGATGAGGGCAAAAGGAAGAAATACTGGAGTTATGAGAAATCTTTGTGACCATTAATAAATAACAACAGAGAAAATAGACTTCCCCCCAAACCTGAGTCCACCTCTTGAAATAATTGTGACATTACGCACCTCAGTCCCCGCAAAATGCAGTATCAGGATGGTAACGTATTGCACATGAGCACGGGAAGAGAAGAAATCACAATTTTTACACCTCCCATCTCCCTTTCAGGGGCCAATACTTTGCAGAACAAAAGTCAATGTCTCAGCCCAAATCTCGTCTGACAACGCGTAGCAGCCCGTGCTATTTTGGGCTCTTTGTGGTGCCAATCTCCTATCTCTCCCGTGACATTTTTTCAAAGAAAGAGTAGATTTCCTAGAGACTCTGCCCTTTGCAACTTCCACAGCGTATTCTTGCACGCCGAGCTTGGACCCTCCTACTCGCTCTAATGCCGTCGCTCTCTGCGGTGACTGGAGAAAGGGAAAATTAAGACAGTGTATCAGGCTAAGAGCCATATCTTTAGCCGCTGGAGTGAAAGGACCTTATACAGATGCTTAATTCCCTGTTACACATTTGGAATAAAAGGTGCAGAACCTGGGAAAATTCTGTGCCGTAAACACGAGCCAGAGCCATTCAAACGTCCGCACACAACAATTAGCTGCTTTTGCCAAACGAAGCATCGTCTACATCACCGTGGGTTCAAGTAATAATTATAAAGTTTTTCTTTAATTATTCCCTGTTCTGTGGTAATTTACCGCTTCTGACAAAACTTTTGCACCCGCGCTTTTAAAGTGCCCATTTGAAAGCGAGCAGCTCTGGCAGGCCACCGCTTCACATTAATTTGGTGCGGCGTCTGAGTGCCGGGGCCTTATCTGGGCCTGCTTTTACTCGGGGGGTGAGGAGCTGACTCCTTCTAAATAACGCAGGTCTAATTGGGTGTGTTTTACAGTTAATTTCCATAAAGAGCCTAGGAGACTGTCACCTCGGTTTGGGAGGACGAGGTGCCGGAGCCGGAGCCGCGTCCCTCAGTCAGCAGTTAATCAGGAAACACACTTTCGCCCGCTTCGCGAGGGTCAGAGGTCAAGGGGGAGGGACTGACACCGTAGCCGCACCACAGCTATAATTGTGCGAGTGTAAATTGCTGTAGCAAAATGCCCTGTCGCTGAAATTCAGCAAAAAGGCATCGAGTCCAAAGGGGAGGATGTGTGTCTGTGCACGCAGAAAAAGTCTTTTATTTCCCGTTTCCAAACGCATTGCATAACTTGGCGAACAACCTCCCGACTGCAGCCTAACTCCGCTTCCCCATAAAGACAGAGCAGCCGAACTGAGCCGCTTTCATTTAGTCGTCTTAGAGCGACCAGACGGGGTCCGTGGACACGCGAGTCCCCCAGCGGTGTGTTTAAACGGCTCACAAAGTGGTTCCGAGGATGCCGCTGCCAAGTGCGTCTTTATGGGGACGATTTAACATAATGGTCACATAAATAGTGGTGTAAAGGGAAAAAAAAACACCTGTGTGAGCGGCGCTGGCAGCTTTAGACAATCGCTATATTTTTTAGGATGACAGTTCAGCCGTGTTCGAGGGCTTTTACTTCCCTTTTCAAAAGCCAGAGTTTGCGTTTAGCTTTTATGTGGTAAATTCGAAGCATCGGAGGCAGCAAGCAACGCTCGACGCGGACCACACTTAGTTCTTCATTATCCTCCGTAATCGCTCCTCTCTGCTGGTTCTCAGTACACAACGTCAGACCGGGTCCGAATCATCGGGTAAATGGTACGTACTGGTGGGCAGGTGCTAATCATGGTCTCCATCAGTGACAGTCAGCATGAACTTATTTGTTTATTTGTAAAATGTCTTTAGTTTCATAAAATCAAAAACTAGCTCCAGCCTCTGAACTGAATTTAATGCAGTAGGTTTAAGATGACGATGATTCCAAGCATTGACTTTGCTACAAATACAATGAATTTGTGACATGATGTAAACAACAGATGAAAATTGACCCAACCCTATTCTTAATATAACCTTTGTGACTGTCTTTCAGGTGAGACCGTTTAGTTTCCGACTTAACCAGACCTAATCCTGATGCTTCTTCATCATCCTCTCTGCCTCCTTGTCACTCACACTCCGCCGTGTGTAGGAACAGTGACCCCTGCCTCACCCGCGGCGGAGGGTGCGAGCCGGGTCCCAGTCAGGCCCGTCGGGCTGAACGCCTTATGACAGGTTGTTTGTGAAACTCTTGGCTTTTGTTTGTTCCCGCTCCCCTCCGCTGTCCTCGCTGACAGTGTCCCTATTGTGAATCTGAAGGCCCTGCTTTGTTTTCGCCTGCACACACACACACACACACACACACACACACACACACACACACACACACACACACACACACACACACACACACACACACTCTGTTGACTTACCTGTCCAACATTCAGCCTGTCTGGCCTTTTTCAGTGAGCAGAATGTGTCATTTCACTTGGTTTGATTGCTGCTAACGTTCAGACCTTCAGTCCTTAGTTCACTGTAGCTCACGTTATAAAAATCTATTATTTTGAAAGCAAAAAGACACTGAATTAAAATCCAATACAATCACATCCGCCCAGTCACCAAGCTCATAGCCCTCCTCCCTCGCTCCCCCCGTTTCTAACATCAGCAGGGAGCGTGGCTAATTTATGAGCGTGGGCAATGCCAACATACTCTCTGAGGAGGGCCTGTTTTAACACCTCCAAATGCTGTAATGCATCCCGGCTGACCTTAATTATAAAAGCATGTGCCTCCCCTGTGCCTGCCCCACCCACTTTCTCCCCCCGTACACACAGTCCAAGGCCGGCTGGGGGGGGTAAGCCAGCGGTCCCTGCAGCAAACAACACAGCAGACGCTGGCAAAGCGGCTCAATGTTAATAGTTGCATCCTGAGAGGAAATCAATAAAGCTATAAAGGGTGATATCACAATGTGTCTACCCATCCCTTGTTTCCCCCTCCCTCCCTCAGTGGGACCTTTTTATAAAGGGGGTCTGCTGGATGGTGGGAGCAGCTGAAAGGTCAGTAGTATGAGGTTTTGATGCCGGGATGAGAAGCCCTCTGTGGGAGCGTGGGCTAAACGGTGGAGTGGGACCCCTGACTCATCCAGAAGTGGCTCTTTTAGAGGGGGCTTAGAGTTGCTGCGTGTTGTCAGGGGCAGCGAGGCATTAGCGCCCGCGAAGCTCCGCCGCTGCTACCTGCTTATGACGGGAGCGCGGTCCCAGGAGGCCACGCGGGGCTCGGCTAAACTGCTGATGAACCAGGGGAGATATTAAAAGACAGACTCTCGCTCTTCTTCTGTCTGTATTGCAGATTTTTGCCCATAATATTGATATATGCACAGCACGGGGCTCCGGCATCATTGGACTGATAAACTGCACATACAATAGATAATCTTTTATGTACCTCCCGTGCACAGCACAAATATTATGACTATTAGTACATTAATTAACTCGCTGGCCTGGGGGGGTCCTCTGCCCAGCCAAGGTTAAGAGCTCCTTTAATTAAAGATCAATACGCTTTTGCAGTATATTTCAACAGCACTAAAGGACACATGGAGTTCCTTACTGTCTATGTGTCAGAAAGAAATAGAAGCCCACAAGATATGTATAGACGGAGATCCAAAGTGCAAAACCAGACTATTTGCAAGTGTAAAACAGTGGACGTGTGTCCAGCTGCCAAAGCGACGGTGGGGAAAACCAACGTATGCGTGTAATAAAAAACTTCAGTTCATTCACAAATACTCCGACCCACTGGGATCAGAGCTGAACGCTGCAGCGTCCCGGTCCGACCCATCGGTCCCACGTTGTTGACATTCACCTACAGTGCTACAGCCGTGCACTCAGCCAAGTGGGTGAGAAGCCAGAGTGACGGTTAGGATCAAAGCCCAGACTCTGGTGTCTGCGCCGCCATCCAGACACCTTAGGATTTAGCCTATGTTTGTGGAAGTAAAGATGGCAGGCCCCCAAAGAGCACACCTTCACGCTCAAGGCTCCAAAGTTCCCCTCAGATCACGGTAATCCGCCTGGATTATGTTTGACAGGACAGGGGATCTTCCTGCTGGTCTGCACCCTGGACCATTCCGGGTGGCTACAGCCAAGGCCACGACCCCGGAGTCAAACCCAAATCGGTCTCAGTCTATAAGCAGCTTGAGAACATGGAACCTTTATGTGGTTCAGAGCCCTCAAACAGCACCACAATCAGATGAGGGAACTCATCAGCAATCCACACGCCTGCATTTATTACGACTGAAACAAATGCAAACGATATCAGCACTGAAATATAATTGAAGAAGCCATTGTGTGATTTAAATACAGAAAAATAAAGTTTTATTTTCTATTAAGATCAGTAAGATCATCTACAAAGAACTATATCAACTACAAGAAATATATAGATTATGTATTATATTATGATATTATTTATTAGGTTTCTGTAATATGTCGGCAGCTCTCTATTTACAAAATAGACTGCAGCTAGATATTTTTACATGGTGTCTATTTAAGCCAATGGAGACCAATAGGATTCAGATTTATTGGTCTGCAGCGCTCAGTAAGCCACACGAACACACACACACACACACACACACACACACACACACACACACTATCAGTCCTCACTCACACATGCTGTAGTGCTCTAACGACTCCACAGGAAGATTTGACGGATAAGGGAGCCTCTTATCAATGCCGGCCTGGCTCTGGCTTAACCCACCTGGGTCTCCACAGGCCTGTTGACCGGTGTCCCTCCAAGCCCTGCTTCCTCTCCCTCCCGCGTCCGCCCACGCCTCTGTGCCACGCAACACTAAGACAGGTTAAACAGTTAAACACCAGCAAATCCACCACTGCCCTGTGGGAAATTTGCTTCTAATCCCTAACTTATAGGGAAAGAATCAAAGCCAAAAAGCCTGAGCAACAACTCAGATCCTCCCCCTAACAATCTTAGGCCTCTTGGGAGTGCAGGGAGAAGCTCCACAGACAAGGCTGAGATGGATAAATACCTAAATGATGAGACAGTCTGGGGACATGGGAGTAGTGTCTGGCTATGGCCGCTCACCTCCAATTTGGCATTCGCGCAATGAAAGGCAATTGGGCAGCAGCCCCCACACAGCAGCCAGTCCTTATTATTATATGTTGAAGTGTGGCTTGGGCAATGATTAATGACAGTGTCAGGGCGAAAACAAAGCACAGCGCAAGTTATCTCCAATCCACCTGCTCCTGTGGCCCGATTGGAAGAGAATGGAAAAGAGTGCATGCAGCACATGGCTTGATAATGGGAAAGAGGAAAAAAAAAAAGGGGTGGGGGGTGGGGGGTGGGTGTGCAGAGGGCGGCTTGGAGGGCTGGTGAGGGAAACTCACTGACCACAGCAAGGTGAGAATAACTTCAAGAGACATAACACGGGCACACGGATGCCCGACCAGCGCCGCAGCCCGGACACCGGATGCCACGAATTCCATCCTGCACTCGAGATGAAAATAATTCCCAGCGACCCCACGGGGGGTTTTATTCTGTGAGTCTGTAAACTAAGCGAACGGCCGGCGTGCAGGTAGGTTTCCGCGCGAGGTGTGAACATGCAGCTTGTGGCCCGGACCGGGTGATTGATTTGACAGACGGAGCGGACCTTCGCGGCGTCTGTGTTTGTTACGTCCAGGCCCACTGTCCCCCGCTGTATTGGTGTTGACATTTATGAGACATGTCGGAGCGGGCCTGCTAGACCTCACTAATGAGAGCCGCGGCCGAGTGCGGCTAGCGCGGCCTGACACTGCCATCCAGAGGCCGCCGGCGGTACTGCACCTCTGGCGCTGGTCAATTATTTACTGGGCGACAAACGATTAGCAGCAAAAGGCCCGCGACACCGGTTCCATGCGACCGACATCAAGTATAATCTGCCTTTATGCTTGTGATTGAGCCTCCAAATCAGGTCGGGCGCGGCTCTGACGGTGGAAGGACGCTGTCTGTAGAGCCGATAATGTCACGGCACGGGACAGTGTTGTATTTATGCGCCCGGCGCAGCCCTGAATGGCAGGAGACAACCTTTGCTCGCCGACGGCTCCAAACAGAAGGGGAAAGCCGCAATTAGTAACCTGCTCACACACAGATAACCAGCGTTACAAGCGAAGGGCTCGGAGAACGGCCTCTTATCTGTCCTGTTCAATAAACAGGGAGCAAACGGAACGATCTGGAGACTGGAGCCGCAGAAACGCGAGGAAAACAACGAGGCGCCGCGTAAAAAGCATTAAGTCTCACGTTGACCCATATGTGGACGCTGAGAGTCTCCATTAAAACCAGGAAATGAAAGTGCACCACCCCTGGCTTCACTAATAAATGTCCTTTACAGGAGGCGCATCACAGGTCTAGGAGTCACCGGAGAAAATTGTATATATAACCTGTTGGATGAAATGCAGCTGAAGGCACTTTACACAGTGTAAAGTTAAAAACTGCATCAGGAGTGTATTCCCTGAGTCACACACACGACAATAATCTATGTAAAGGAATGATATGTGAATTGGTTGGTGAATTGGGAGGAGGAGAGGGGAGAGGTGAGCTGTGGAGGACGGAGCCTGTGATTCAAGGTCAAAGGTCGTCCATAAGCTTCCAGTTATGGTCTGAGTCCCACTGAGGTGCAGATCACAGGCCCTGGTGTGTGTGTGTGTGTGTGTGTGTGTGTGTGTGTGTGTGTGTGTGTGTGTGTGTGTGTGTGTGTGTGTGTGTGTGTGTGTGTGTGTGTGTACATGCACAGGCCTCGACCAACGCGCTGGAAGCGTGGAGCTACAGGCCAGACATCAAGTCTCCACATCAAGAAATCCGAGACTTCTCTGTAAACAACCAGTCAATCATTCCCATTAAAACTGTTTTGTCGTTTTCCCGCGAACACTTGTTTTGAGACTCCTCCGACTGTATGCTTTATTTGACAGTTCCAATCATGTAACACCGCATCTTTCAGCCGCAGACGTGGCAAGGGTGCCTTTCCCTGTGTAGTTCTCCCACAGCAGCCTAGTCTGTGGAGAGACGCGCTGGTGTTTTTTTAATGAGAACCCGTGGTCTCCTCTGCTCCGCAGCAGCGCGCGTCTGTCTGCGCGGCGCAGAGCGCGGCGCGGCGCGGCGCGGCGCGCGCCGCAGACGCGTGGTCTGCCGACGCGGGGTTGGCGGGGGCCCCTTTGAAGTGCGGGAGCCGCGGCTGTTCCCTTTGTGTGTAACAACGCGAAGAATCAAACCTAAAACCAAAACACCCATAAGAATACCTGAAAGGCGTGCGATAGAACGCGCCGTATGTATATGGCGCTTCACGCGCTCGCCTTTGTTCCGAACCCTCCCCTCCGCCGTGATTATGCGTGTCTTCTGTGAAGAGCCGCGCCGCGTCTGGAGAGACCCCATCCGCACTGGAAACGGCGAGGAACAGAGAGGCGCATTAAAATCCTCTAAAGCGCTCAAACGCACAACCTAGGGACAAAACACGAATTCCACGCGGTTCCTCCCCTTGTAGTGGCGCAGCTCAGACAAGTTCACGTTAAGCTGCGGCTGGCGGCTCAGACAGCGGGTCCAGTGGGATGTGTAGCTATGTGTTTATCAGAGGATGAGCTTCCTCCTTTAATGTGGCGAACACCCCATTGTCACCCCCCCCCCCCCCCCCCCCTCGCTTCCTCCCCCTCCCTCTGCTCTTAGGCTGCAGTTGAAGGTGAAGCTCCAGAGTTCAGAGAGCAAGACGACCCCCCCCCCCCCACCACCACCACCGAGTCTCGGCTCTTTGGGAGCCTGTGCTGTGGCACACTTACAGGAGCGTCTGAATCATGGCCTACATATCGGCAAGTCAGCTATAAATTCATAACGCACGTTCAAACAAGAACGACGCCATTGTTGCAACAAAATGCATTAGGATAATTACTTCGGCGTTTTTGTCTGAAGGAATGTGACACACACTGTGACTTTTACACGCTTCATATACATTTTTTTTTATCTCATAATATACCCTATTGTTCCTCTTCCATATAAGCAGGATTACAACACATTTGATACAAGTTGTTATAGAAGAAAAACAACTTAAAGTAACACGTGCACACAGCTCATACCCAGGTATAATTTCATTCTACTTCATCTTGATTATTATTAATATCTCTATTAAAATCTCTACAGTGCTGTCCACTCGTTCTCAACAGTGCCCTCTAGTGGACACTTGTGTCACTACATCAATGGGTCCAGAGGTTAAACTCTCAAAGCATTTACAACAAGGAAAGAACAAAGTTGCATTCATTTCAAAGGAGTGGGGAAATTCTGCACTGAAATGCAGAAGGGCCGGTTCGTCTGCTCCACTGGGCAGGAAGCGAGCGTTGGAATGCAAACGCCTGTACACTCTCAGCACAGGAGAGGCCATTCGCCGCCGCCTCATCCTCGAGAATCGGGTCCCTGAGCCCTGCACTGTGGCGCTTCATTAGTCAGAGTAGGTGTTACACAAAGAATAATTGTGCCGTGTTAAATCCCAGATCTATTGACTTATGTCAGCGTCTGAGTCTCGATGCCCCAGGGGTAAACAAAATTAAAATGCAAGCATAATAAAGCATTTAAATCTCCTTCAGTAAATACTTGGCCAAACCGTGAAGCTGTCATAACAACAAAGCCAAACTGCTGCCACGCGGGTGCACGCGCTGCTGACTTCCCCCTGCTCTCATGATACAGTTATCAGTCCGTGCTTTGCATCAGTCAATAGTTGAGACCACTTTCTTTTTTATTTCACCTGTAGAAGTTTCTGATGACTCTGGTATCTCGTCTCAGGTGGAGGCTCTTTGATTATTCGTGTTATGTGTTCAACAAGTTCAACCAAACCAGCATGCGAGCTGTGGGTTTAGGCCTCGCACTCGCAGCACAGAACGGACCCATGCGCTATTTTTACCCAGTTACTCAGGCTGGCGTTGGAGTGCGGATGAAAGAGCCGAAACTGACTAAAAAGAACGCGTCAAAGTCTCATAAAGACTAAAAACTAAAAGGCTATTTCTATTTGTGGCATCTACAGGCGCGTGAGTGTTACATAAATAAAACACACTGAAGTATCCTGCAGTGTAATAACCTGCAAAGCCTCCAACGCGACCTGAGAATAAAACGTAACGATGCTGATGCGGGATGAAAGAGTCCATCGACACCTGCCCTATAAATAGAACCGACTTTGGCCTCATTAACGCCAAGGTTACCGCGTTCTCAGCGACGCCCGCTCACTCAGCCGACGCGCTTGAAACGAACACACACACACTTGACGGGAAAGTAGTGGCTTGGCATAATTCTGATGACAGACAGCGATGCAACGGACACGTGTTTTTCCGAGATACCGCAGTCTGACATTGTTGGTGACGGACTCGCGGCTGCCGTACGGGCGCGTTTGGAGGAGTCTTCCACCCGAGGGGGTGTGTTAAATGACAATGACACTCATCCCTTCACGGCAACAGGATGAACGCATCGCGGTGATCAAAGCGCTGGTGACACGCCCTGAGGAGCATTAGATGTGGGGTTTGGTACCCAAAACAAACTCAAACTAAGTTTTTGTCTGTCACCATCTGTAAACGTGTTCGTGTCTGATAAGGACTTCCACCGCAGCTGTATGTTCAGAAAAGGCCTACAAAAGTGAGTGAGTGAGTGAGTGAGTGAGTGAGCGAGCGAGTGAGTGAGTGAGTGAGCGAGATTTTCAACCCACATTTTCTGCGAAAATACACCAAAGTACACAAATTCCTGAATATCATGTGAATATGATTGTGTCTTCCCTACCTTGGTACAGACTTCTCACCAAGGCCTAAAATGATTTAAGTCTAAGTCTAGTCTAAGATGCATAAGCAGTTGTTCAGTACTGTCAACTGGCAAAATGCACACCTTTGTCTGCACACCTCTTAATAAAATATGAAAACAAACATCTACTTCAAAATGATAACATAACTTTTAAAAGACATATCAACCTCTGTTTTTTTTGTATAAATGCATTAAAAAATTCTTTGTACTTAATCTTAGATATCATGTTAGTTTATTTAGTTAGTTATTGAGTAATCTGATACAACAGAGTGACAGTTAGAACACTGATATTTCAGATTACTGATGTTTCCTGCACGTCTTCCCTTGATGTATTCTAGCTTCAATGACTCTCACTCTTCTCAAGTCCTCCATAAATGTGTACTACTTTCTGTAAACATGTTCTTTTCCCAGTGGAGGAACAAGCAAATAATTATTTAAATTAATTAAAGTCATGTAATGAAGTAAAGCCGAGAAAAACAAGAGTGCTCCACAAACCATCAGAATATTACACATATGAACAGAGGATTCATGATTCTCTCTGTCATCAAATATTTCTGACACGGGACAGATTGAAAAATATATTAATATCTACTAAATAAATTCCAGTTGTTTTCCAACAACTGTTTTGCGTCTGCAGCACGTTGACAAAATAACACAATTTTGCAATGTTGGATCTGCGTCACTGACTGTAAGCAATTTTTTTATTGTAACACTGTGATAAATGCTGCTTATGTTTTTATTTCTGTTATGATTCCTAAATTATATAACCAGAAGTGTTTACCTGATACATTTAGTTGGTTGTTTAGGAGCAACACAATATTAAAAACAGTTAATTAACAATAAACATAAACTGGAATCTGGAAAACGCCATGTACAAATTAAAAAACTTATTGTGGCCACAAGGGGGCGGTAGAATCAATCTTTCTGGTTTTGGACGTGACCGGAAAACAACGCATTGTAGAGAAAGCCTTTGCAGCCCCATCAACACTCGCTTGGTGGCGCCACAGACCTACAGAAAGAGCTTCGGCTTTCACCTAGCAACAGGGCTGCTGCTTGTTCATTCACACACCTACATGGTTACACGTGATGCCCTTCCACAAACAATCCATCACAAGTGCAGAGAGGCTCAGATAAAACATCAACACACACAAATGCGCCTTAAAACCCGTGCAAAATAGGGATGGAATATGAGCAAGCAAAAATAATTTCAGATCAAGCAGTGTTGAGGAGACGCTGGGTTCATATGACAGGCTCTGAGGCAGCACAGCCCACATGAAGCCATTTCCAGACTGGATGAAAACGCTTTGATTTAGCTTTAAGACCACAGAGTCAATTCAACAGGACACACACACACCTCTCACGCTCCACTCTCCATTACAAATAAACAAAGCAAACACGCAGACCCTGTTTATTTGTCCCATTTGAGAAAACAATTCAGAGATTCTGGTGCTGTGTAGGAGATCAAAACAACAATGCTGAATCAATTGGTTCTGCAAGTCCCAAGACCGCCGTGCAGGAAATTGGCCCTGAATGATGCCACTATGTGGAGCATGGCTTTTTTTCTTAATAGTTTTCATTAAAAAAATAAAAAATAATTTCGGTGAATCTGGAGTGCACAGTTTCTGTTTTCCTCTCTCCAGAATCATGTCAAGGGACTTTTGACTGAAAGCATGTGATTGGTTTTGTGGTATCATCTGTCCCAAGCGGCAAAACTCACAGAAACCAAGCATCTGTGGTCTGGGATAATGCTTACAGGAATGAATCATAGTTTCAAGCTGATGGGATTTTTTCTGGTCGAATCCATCAAGCACACATTATACAACTGACTCCCCAGAAAGCGGAACTTCATCAAGATGGTCACATGTGTCAGGGTCTGACAGTCCTCCGAATGTAGGAAAAGACTAATTACTGCTAATCAGTTAAAGAACCTGGTTTTGTGCGCCGGCCGGTGACAGACTTATAAACCATAGAGGCCAGCTTCCTCTACACTTCATACAGTACGCGCTTTAATGGACTTTAATGGAGCCGAGTGCTGAGGAGTGAGTTCAGAATGAAGAGTGTCCATATACAAATCCCACTTCACTGTGTTTGGTAGCGCTGGGTGTAAAATGAGCAAGATTTAACCTATATAAAGGAATTACGCAGCTAAACATTGGGCTCAATCTGCACCAAACGTCAAGTGTGAAAATTCTTTTTTAATGCAAATAATAAGTAAGGTCTTTGCCACATACAGTAAAAAGATTCAGGCACAGGAAACGCGTTGAATGGAAACCGCTGTATATGTAATCTATATGACCCCTGAGCTCTCAGGTGGCGTGGCCTGTTAAATCATCGTGCTACCGTGATAAATATAGCATGGGTACTTTAGGAAACCCAGGCACTCAACACATGCTGCTGATGAGCCCAGAAGCATAAGGATCCCATATATCAGTTCTGGATCTAGTATCGAGAAGAAAACGGACAATCATTTGCCTACAAAGCTGTAATAACCGTATTTTCTGCTCCTAAGTTTTTAAAATGTGTAATTAAATAATGTAAAGTGCTTAGTTAAAATACAGCTGTTTAACAAAACACCAACTCCCTTCTTTGGGTGTGTGTTGGTAGGAGTTGATTAACAAGGGGCCGCAGATCTGGCGAGTTTCACCAGGAGCAGTTTGCTTTGTTGCTTGGAATCTGCAGGGCCGTGAAACGACTTAATAACAACGCGTGAAGCGATGAAAATTACACAGCTCCTGCTAGAAAGGAAAAATTAATTGCTCTCAGGTTGCACTCGCGAGAGGTTTGTTCGATCGAGCGATGCACACGTGCGCGCGCGCGCACACGTCCTCGCGGGCGGGCAGGAAGTCGCCTTCGCGCTCGCCCCCCCCCCCGCACGCCGCTCGCGTGCGCACGCGCGGGCGCACAGGTGCGCGTGGGAGCTCGGGCCGCAGGGGGGAAACGGGGCCCGAGGACAGTGCAGATGTGCAGCCGCGTGTGTGCGCGCGCGCGCGGAGGGGAGAACGAGGCCCGGGCCACATTCCAGCCTTGCCTCCCTGGATGAGCGACGGCGCTCGGCATTCCTCGGCCTGCCTATCCGGCCAGGTGCATTCCGCTGCACGCGCAGGATGAACGACGAGTGAAAATATGTTCCCTGTCTCTTTAATTCTTGTGTGATTCAGTTGTTTTAATACATGGATTTTTTCCTTTTTTCCTGTTTGGAGGAGGATGAGCTATTTAAAGAGCAGGGGTTGAATACACGCTGAATGTACAGCCAGCTTCTTTTTGAAGTTCATACAGTGCGTCCGTGCACCGTGAGTCACACATGACGGTGCAGATGGAGGTGGACCAGTGTGTGTGTGTGTGTGTGTGTGTGTGTGTGTGTGTGTGTGTGTGTGTGTGCGCGCGTCCCATCCGGGTCTTCCTATCAGGCGATCAGCTCGTGAGAATAGATCCGAAAACACCAGCTCTTCATCCAAACAAATGCAGCGCGGACGTGAGGAATGTGGCGATGGCGTCCGGCCGGTCGTCACGAGGCGTTCAGGAGCTGGGCTGGCGTGTGCGAGGACGCTGCCGCTGCCGCTCGCCTTATGCAAATTTGCATTTGGTCGAACGTAAAGGCAGCACAATGTCAGAACAGAAAGCCCATTCAGCGCTAACGCGCCGCTTCCCCTCCACGCGGCTCCACCATCACACAGGCACGGAGCAAAAGGCTGCTGGTTTCATGCTATTTGACAAGCACGGGACTCCCGTGCTCGACGAGCCTCCAATCAGACCATTGCTCCCTCACTGCTACGCTTGCATTCCCCATCGCTCTCCTCACCCCTTCTACCCCCCCCCCCCTCCTCCTTTACATCCACGTCTGCCGGGCTCGCGAGCCAATTCCCGCCCTTCTCCCGCTCACCCCTCCCCTCCTCAACCCACTCCTCGTCCATTTCCATGCGGCGACTTTTCATCAGTGAAGTGCCTTCCTGGTCCGACCCCCCCCTCCCCCCTCCCCACCCCAAGTGTGCCACTCACTGAATGGATGCAGCGTGAAGGAGAAGGGGAGCGACGGGGCCGATACCATCCTTCCCTCCCACGAGCGCCCGCCACCCCTTCGGCTGTCGCGGCAGTGGTACGTTCCACAGCGAGAGCTCCAGAAGTTGAGAGAGCACATTGTTTGTAATCTAGCATTGCAGGGGTCACTTCCTGACTCGCGCGTCTGCTCCCCGAGCCCCACGCCGGGCCCTTCTCTTTCCTCTCCCCACTGTGTGTCCATCCACCGGCCAAATAGCCCAGGGCCAGTAGACAAACCCCGTTCTTCCCCTTGTGCAGGAAAGCTTCGACATCTGAAAACAATCAAATAATCTGGGCACAATGCGCCTCTTCATGGAGGGATGCTGGTGGGTCCCAGATGAGCGGGAGGATTAAGGGGATGGGGGCTGCTCTGCATGGATGAGGCGTGCTGGAGACGGGGTGAGGTGCAGATTATTTTAAATAGAATGTTTGGTATCGGATGATATGCAAACGCTTTTCCTGGCGAGTTTTATGAGGAGTCCTCTCAGACTCAGTGAACATCAGTGAGAACAAAACCATGAAAATTTGTTTTTCATCTTTTTGTGTAAGCTTTGAATATTGTGAAAACTCTAATACTCCAATCAACACCCATTGAGTCCTTCCTGCCATACAGTAAATGAATGAAAGCATCACATGTACCAGTTTGTCATTTAACTTTTGGGAAAGGCAAACACACAGTACACAGAAGATTCTTCTCTTCTTTCTCTTCCTCGTGAAAATGGAAAATAGTCATTTGTAACTTCCCTTCCAACATATTCATTAATCCCTTCTATCCTGTGGGGCTGGATGATGATTACAGGGAAGCCAACTGAAGCCGCCCAAATAAACACCCCTCAGGCAGCAACAAAGGGCTGTCCACCTCACCCTAAACACAGCTTCCCCAGCTAGATCGGGTTTCAATCAAACCCACGCACAGCACACAAACAATAGGAAGTAACAGTCTTGTGCACTCAAAAAGCTAACTGTGGCTGAAACCAATTTAGTTTCCCATTTCTCTATGAGAGATGGTACAAATTGTAGCAGAGCTTGACTATTAACCGTAATCAGGTCCAGTGAAAGGCTGACTTGGCCTTCAAACATGTAACATACACATAAAAACCTGTTAAAGGTGCAGTATGAAAATGAATTGTGTTTATTAGATGCTCACATAATTCACATTCTGCCCATTTATGGAACTTAGACAAATCCAGAGATGTGTGTTTCACAGTCAAAATGACCTTCGATGCGAATCAATGTGCTTCTGTGTGATCACAAAACTGGCCTGACATACTAGACATACTCATCTTATTCACAGCCACGTCTCCTCTGGGCCATTCTTCCAACGGAGTCGGGATGTAGAGAATGCCTTCATGCTACTTACCTGATCATTTCTCGCCCAGTATAACAAACGTTTGTGTGGTGGATTCAGTGGCGGTCGTATGGAGAGAGGGAGAGTTCACATCACATGGTCAAATGTGCCTGAAGGCCTTCCCACTTCCTTCCTCTCCGGCTACTACACCTTTTCTACCTACCACCCTGCAATTAGCGGGCCTAAAAGTTGCAGGCTTCCGAGGCCGGGCCCACACTAATCATAGGTATGCACTGTTGTGTTCTGCTGCCGGGCCTTTAACAATCAGCACCTCTTGTTTAAGCCACACCTATTTAAACCCAGACTGCCAGGAGTCCATTGTGACTGGCTGATTGCTCTCAAAACAAACCTAGACATAATCCTCTTTGGAAATTCCATTAATGTGTATTGTTACCACTTTGGAAATCGAAGTTCACTCGACAGACAGTGAAGTAACATAAAATGGGTGACTAACTGAGAAAAGAGGAGGTGAAACAAACAGATCCTGTTGTTAGTCATCTCCGGCTTTTCTTACTGTGGATGCTCTGAACTTTGGACAGACTGTATGGACGCCGCGTTTCCTTCCCATAGTCTCAGTACAAAGACAGGCCTTCACTTCTCCCGTCCTGTGACCAGAGGACTGTGCTGCTGGGAACTGGGGTTCACGTCACCTGTGTGTGTCTGAGTCATCATCTGAGTCGAAACATCATACATATGTTCAAAATGTTAATATTTTTGCAAAACGTCAGAACTAAATCTATAAATAATTTCAACCATCTTCCTAAAAGTCAGTTACGGTTCATTTATTTCTAGGACTCTGCTGAATAAAGTTTGATTTGAGTTGAAGTCACCCTTTATTCTGTGGTTGCTTGTTGGCCATGCAGGAATGTTAGCTTGTTTAAAGAGAATCACATTGACCCTGATTGCACTTTGAGAGAGAAAAGTGAAGGGACGCTCTGTTGGCTAAACATCCTGTTGCCTTGTTTAACTACACTACAGTGTGTTGTGTGCAGTGTGTGAATAACACAGGAAATGCACCAGGACCATCCACATTTGTGAGACGAGAAAGAAGAGCGACTTCCTGGATTCTGTTCTACAGGATGCAAGCACGCTAGTGGGAAAATTCATGCTCACTGCTTTTTCTGCTCTATTTGAAACAAGGGCCGCTTTATTTGGACTTCAAACTTGGCCATGACAATTGTAACCCAATTTAAATGAGGAAGAAGTAAAGACAAGCGATCACTTTTAGTAAAGTGCAGACACAGACGGCCATTTGTAACTTGATTATGCAGTGTGACACTTTTAAGAAATGCTAATTGTTCATGTAAATAAGAACACACACACACACACACACAAACACCATCGGTATCAGGCTGACATTTGTGTTTGGGTGAGAAAACAATCACGCGAGACAATTCACCTTTGCTCTCAGACAGCCAGCAGGACAGCAGTAGTACATACCCCCAGACAGAAAATCTAATCAAATACCAAAGGAAGTCTACAATATGTGTCAGGGCTGCACATGTGAGGGCCCTGCATGCTTGGGCCTCTATATACAGTAACACAGAGGGGTGTTTTATATGGCTGCAACTTAAGGCTGTGCCACAAGCTGCATGAAAGCCAGAAAAATACAAAGAAACTTCTCACGCAACATGCAGTCACTATGACAACCAGGCAGAATCATTTAGCCTGATCTCTTGCCATTCCGCACTGCACAGAAATCCAATAGCATTTAAGTCTTACGCAACCAGGCCAACGATTCACTGCGCGGCTTTTAACACGTTTGTAAATAAGGGGAAGACATGGGTTTTTCTGGTAACCTCTCAGACCATTGGGTTTTTAGGGGGACTCAGAGACTTTGAGCACAAAGTGGGGTCAGCTTTTAATTGTATTATTTGTGTGTGTTTTAGCCCATGTATTCCTATTTATTGGCAGATTATTAATGATGAAGGTCAGTCATGTCTAATGTTTCTATTTACCATTTTAAGGCATAGCATTAATACCATCATACTGGCACATAGCCCTTAGAATTTATTTATTACGATTTAGATTTTTTTTTATATTTTATTTGCACTTGTGTCCTAACTCTATAATAAGAGAACTGAGACAATTTCTAGTTTGGCCACAAATCATAAAGGGGGTCTGATGTAATTCCACGTGCTGCAGCAGTCGTGGCTCCGTACATTTCATAGCATTCCCCACCGTTTCACATCAAGATTTGTACAAATGTCTCGCTCGCAGTAAAAAATGCTTAATGAATAAAAAGCTCAGAAGTTGTTAATGGCCGCGTGTCTGTGTCAGCGCCACTTCTTCCTCCGGATTATTTTCTACTTCGCGTGCTATCACACAGACGCTTCCCTCTTGTATCAATGCGTGATTGAAGGGAAACTTCTTTTTGGGAAGTGCGGGGACTACTTTAGCTCAACTTTCAAAAGAAACGCTTTCAATTACCGGAAGGCGTACGCAAACGAACGTATTTTAGTACAATATACACTAGTCTTTAACTGAATACGATAAAGTACGTGCTAGTTGAAGGTGTTAAATCACAAGAGTGTTGTGTTTTTACTACGTCGCGGAAGGATCTAAGTTTCTCAAGCGAGGGGCGACACATCCGCCCAGTTTTCCGATGTTTCATTCCCCCCGAGTTGAAAATGGAGTTCGATTAAAGCAGATGTCCAGAACTTCTCAAGGGAATTTCAGGTGTAGGTGTTTTTACTGAACGCGTCAGTATTGGTGTGGAAAGCAGCTCAACGCTTTGGGGGCTGTTGGATGCCTTTACTGCAAATTAGTCGGACACGTTGACGGAGCAACGCTGCACATAGCGCTTTTCAAGTGTTGTCCTGGACCTGAAGTTGGCGAATGGATGCTCGACAGCCAGCCACAAATAACCTGCCAAACGGTCCCCTCCGCAACGCGTTTTGAGGATATATTCACGTTTCTGCACGTCGGGATTGTGTGTTCGTCGAAGAGGATGATGCCGATGGTCCGTTTGTTGTGGTCGGATTTTACTTCCAGGGAGGATAAAATGAATCAACGGTTGTCATTGCTCCTCGCGATTTAACGTTAGTTGCAGCCAGCAAAGCTAACGTCCAGCTAGCTTCGCTCGCCTTTTCCACAAGGGACGCTCAGCCAGGCATGCCCCTCCGTGCACCGCTCACCCATCATCTAAAATAGGGCTCGTTTCTCCGTGTGAAGGAAAATGGTGATATTTGTGGTATTTTATCCCGCCGTCACTGCGTCGTCGATGCTATTGCTAGGATTTGGATCCCCGTGAGGAAAAAAATGAGTGAAGATTCAACAAATCCAAACAACGAGTGAGTACTTGCTTATAGGTTGCTTATTCAGTTTACATATACAGCATGCAGTTCATAAAATATGGATACACGTATGTTTTGATATTAACGTTCACTTCAGTCGATGGACAGTGCACAATCACAGTTCCCTGTGACATTTACACCAGAACAACGCTGGTATTTTATTAAACCAATCGACCTTAGCGAAATATAGCTGTAACACTTTACATCCATTTGTTTGGATTTATTTGTAAATCAATAGAAATGTTGATGGATTGGTGAGATTAAGAAGGCTGTCATACAAGTGATGGCACAGGCCTGCTCAAACAAATGCTCACCATTCGGAATAATTGTGCTCGTATAATGTCGTTAACACGTAGCTACACATTGATGGTTAAATGTGTGTTCAATGAATAGGGAACGTATCTGCTCGCGATTTTTATCATGGCTTTAAAGTTTGGTTATTCGTCAAGTTAAGAGGAATCACCCGTTGTAGACATGCATACAGCAGTAATCCAGTCTAAATATAATGTTATGTACACGTCTGTTCAGTACATCGTGATCCGATAGCCTCGCACGAGCAGCCCAGGTCTGTGTGTAACTGCCGACCGCCATGATATCCGAACATAATCATGGTTTAAAATCGCCAATATCACGTTTGTATCGCAATCCAGCCCTTGTTTGACGAAGCCCCGTCGAGCTGATTGCGGCAGCGTTGAAAAGCTGTAGATGCCATTTTTTTCTCAATCACACTCATTTACATATCACGATCTCCATTCATAAAATCGCTTAAAAGAGGCCTCGCATTCACGCCCGGGTGCTCGCGACGCGCGGAGATCAGCTGTAATCGGTGCTTTAAGGGGTTCCGCGCGCGTCTCGACCATTTTCGAGTCGCGTTTTAGTGTTATTTTAATGGGCTGATCCCTTGTGTGCGCTTGTTGACAGTCAGTGAGAAATATCTGCTTCGGGAGGTGCTGCGGTCACATGATCCCCTTCATTCATAAAGTACCTGCCTGCCCATTCACAGCACTGTACACTGTTTCGCATTGCACCGACGATCACACAGTGATCACATTTCCTGCATTTGCTGTACGGCGAATTGCATATAACCACCAGCGCTCGTCTCTGGCTGTTTATGTGACACAAGCGTCGCACATGTTTTATTTAACAGAAGCGTTTCACAATCCGACGTTTTTCTTTAATGCGTTTCTCACAGAGGAAGTCAAATGTCCCTTTTGGCTATTTAGTGTCGTGGTTTAATCTCTCGAAACACACCCATGTTTTCCTCATTCCTTCTATCTAGCTTCATGAGCTTGATTGATTTAATACAGGGAGGCATTGTCCTTGAGCTACACTTCTGCTTTTTTATGTAACATATGTCAGAGGGTTCCTTTCCTCATATTGAGCCACAGCACGTCTACGACAGTTTGACCACTCATTGACTGTAAATTAGATGCTGTTTCTGAGAAAACCATTCGAGGAGATTGCGCCCGATCACAGTTTAGCCTAAACCGTGTAATATCTCGCCATGTTTAAAGCCAGCAGGGAGGGTGAAACCTCTGATTCAATGCTGAATGCGTTTTCCCATTGTGCGAGGTGTCGTGAGAAGTGAAATTAAGCTGTTCCTAAATTTGAGTAGGAACAGCTTAAGTAACCTCGGGGGCTTCTCAAGACACACAAGGCCCCACCTAGGGAACTAGTGCTATAGGCTACAGATTATCAGTGGTGTGCAAGCGACACGCGTGCTGGGTTTGTTCCACACTGCACGATCGCAGCAGCTAAGATGGCGAAGGGATCCAAACATTGTTGCTATGATTCCACCACCTTCAATGGTGGCTGCAACGTAATTCATGGCAATGGAGTGAACGGAATGCTGAGCAATGTCTGAGCCATTTATTTTACTGAAGGGTCATGTCCTTAAAATAATTCATCTTAATGAAACATCCATTCACAAAACTCTCATGTTTTATGTGTAGCTTCTCTTTTTTTAGTTTGTTCTATTTTACGTTGTGTTCTGATAAGATGATGAATTCCAATCATTTGATGAGAGATTTTTTCTGTCTGCGTTGTAAATCATGGAAATGGTTGCTTTAAACCACAAATATGTTTTAAGTTTATGCCTTTTTTGTCGGTATGTAATTAAGATAAAATATGTTTGTTCTCACGTAGCCTGCACTGTAAACATTTAATTTTTGAAATTGTCCGGAAACCATGTCAGGAGGTAGT
Source organism: Betta splendens (assembly GCF_900634795.4). NCBI lineage: Eukaryota > Metazoa > Chordata > Actinopteri > Anabantiformes > Osphronemidae > Betta > Betta splendens. The sequence goes on along the minus strand of NC_040900.2, from coordinate 5,356,711 downwards.
CGTGAAGTGGTTATGTCTGAATGATAGGTGGTAAACCAAGCTGCTGTACACACAGCACACACTGTGCTGAGAACATGTTACTTGGCCTTGGTGCAACTATGTTCACAAGGCTGGGTGACAAAAAGGCACATAAAGCCCTGTGAGATTTTGTTTTGCGTCTGGTATATGTTTTGGTGTGGAAAGTCTGGTGTGATGTCTTGTAAGAGTAATGGAAATTTTGTAGACAAGGGTTATGATCATGAGAGAGGTGGAGAATATATGAAAATAAATTTGACTGATTCTCTTATAATGGATCTAAAATGGTTCTATACTATGGAAGAGTTGCACTCCGCTTCTATTGTGGACACTTCTCATAGTCGATGAATACAGAAATATTCTGTGTATATACTGACTTGCTTAGTGTGGCAACCCACAATGCATGTTTCTGACTTACAAAACACTGAATATGCAGCAGTTGTGTCCTTTCTATTCTCACTAAATATGTGACTGTTGAAAACCTACTGAAATTACTCGGGTCTGTCCATCTTTGTCAGTGAGGGTCAGTTGTCTCTTTCCTCCGTTGAACATGCATTGGGCACAACCTCATTGTTTGAGTTCTGTGGTATTGTCTGTCGGCAGTCAGGTGATCGCCAGTGAATCTTTCCCTCTGTGTCCTCTTCCTTGCTGTGTGATTGATTTGACAGTTCAGCGTTTTATCTGCCAATGTGGGTGTTGTGATCTTATCACCTGAGGGCTGTTTTGCACTCCCATTCCTGTTGCAGGGCTTTCCAAACACATTCCTCCGAAACAGCCCCAATCATGTCCTGAAACAACAAAGGGAGACAGCTACTTCAGCTGTTAGTACTAGTGCTCTATAGCCTGGGTAATTGCCTATATCCTGTGGCCCTTATGTTAAGCCAAATAATTTCCTGAACCTTTTTATAGGTACGATTATTTGGTGTTATTGCAAGTTGTTAGATATGACCCCCTTGAACACTTTAGTTTTACTAGGTGGTCAAGTCTAAATTGTAGACAAAGCTTACCTTTTGACAAAGTCTGCTTAGGTGAACCCATAGATGGTTTTGTTTCTGTATTCTTTTGGGGAAGTATAGCATGTGGCCAAAGTGATTTACAGAAGCCAGTGAAATGTATTATTCGAGATATGCACTCTGTGTTTTACTTCACTGGTTGCGAGCCATTTTTACAAGATCAGTTTAGAGATTAAAGAGTCTGTATGTGAAGTGTTTCACATTATTACATAGAGTAAAATGTTGCATAATACTAATATTGGTACTTCATAGTAAAGTATTGGTCTTTCTCTGCTTGTCCAACTAGAATTAATGGCAATGATCCTCTGTATTACTTATGAGGTTGGGCTGGATAACGGAAACAGGCCAACAGTCTGGACAGGCCTTGTATAGTGGTGGAGTGTTCCATTCCCATGGCCAGATTTGGGCCTGGATTCTGTGTATTTAAACCTGAGCCACTTCCCTCTCATAATTTTCATTTCCTCTTCAAATATTTTAGGCGCAGGCCATAAACTGGCATAAATGTCTGTAGTGTATTAAGCCCATTTTCAAGTAGGTTTCTTATTTTTAAGGCAAAGATGTGGTGTGGATTCATGTATGGAGGCCTATACAAAAAGGGTTTTTTTGTGTAGGCCCCCATCTCTGAATCCAGATAGCAGCGCTATGTGAAGGAGGGCCTCTGATGTTCACAGACCATATCTCAGTGCCTCTTAGAAGTGCTTTTAGCACTAAATGTCTGAATTGTGAATATTGTCTTCACTTGTGCTGCATGTGGGAGCATGAAGGCTGGGCCTTGTTGTGAACTCTTCCTGCAGCTGGGCAGAGATGGTTCTTTCCTGTGAGGCCGCAGACATAAAAGGACACAGATGTAAATCCTAAACCTTGTGTCTTTGATCGAATTTCCAAACACATTGAAAACAGGAAGCGTTACAGTACCTTTGTTCATGTTTATGCATGCAGAGCTGTGCGTTTATTTTCCTAGGAACTTGGCAAATGTATGTGTTTCCTAGATAAGTGAATTTAGGCAAATACTGCTTTACTGGATAGTTGAGTGAGTGAAGTATTGAAATGGGTCTAAATATGAAGACATTTTAAGAACATTGTTTGATTTAATGGAAATATTTCGATGTAAATCTAATTGAGCTATTAGTATTTGTTTTTTTTATGCTTCTGATGGGAGTAATGAGGCTAATGTTTAGTTTCTCTCAACACCAAAGCATGGTGATGGTTTACAGCTTGTTATGGCAGTTTCTCTTAACATACATAGGCCATCATCATGGTTTGGTGGTTTATCCTTCCCAAGTTGTTCCTGAAATCTGTTGATGTTTTTTCCCACAGCTAGATGGCTAAGCAACCCCCCACCCCCCAACGTGTGTTTCCCCTTCGGTTTTAGTAATTATGACAAGTAGACACTTGGATCCCTGGGGACTACTTTTACATCAAAGCAGACCAGAGATGCCGCAGAATTTGAAATTTGCGGTCCTTCTTATTGTAATGGCAAGCACAAGGTTTTAATTTTTCCAAATGCTTGCGGTTTAAATTAAGATCATCTCAATATGTGCCTTTGATTGATGTTTGAGAATAGCTTTTTGGCATTTGATACACATATGGGACTCTTTTGATTTATAGTTCCACAGTGCAGCGGTACCTAGAACATTGTTGTTGGGTTTGCAGGCCTTATCCCGTAATGGAGGGGTTGGTTAGGAAATCGTTAGAAATGTGTCTGAATGAGCAATTTTGACATTAATTTTGTTTAGGTTTAGTTGTGAATTGGCCTACAGGCTAATTTGACCCACAGGCTGCAGTCTCTCATAGATGCTACTGCAAGTGACATGATTTGTTAATTTCTTCTCATTATATTTGATGATTCTATGAAAGGATAGTGGTACATTTGAAATGTAGATTTTCAGTGTGGAGCTGCAGCAGAGTCGGCTCGTTCATTTTTTTTTTCCCTGAGTCAGTTGGTAGTTGAGCTGAATGTTCTCGTGAGGGAGATGACTCACCAGCAGCCTGAGGTGTTGAGAGGAGATAGTGCAAATTTCTCTTTCACTTCTCTTTCTATAGTGTTTTGGTTTTCATTGCAGCTAATGTGGCAGGCTTGAAACGCTTTGGTGTTTCTTTACTCATTTCCCCAGCTTTTATTCTAATGACTAAAAGCCAGCCCCTTTAAAAGTTTTGGCCTTGTGTCATTATTTGCATGGCGTCCATGTTGGGTCATATTGGTGTTTGTTGTGGGTACGTATGAGCCCCGGAGTTCTCGGTTGGTTATTTATTGTATTTGAACCATAGCTACTTGGCTAGCTAATGTGCAATGTTCAGATTAGATGCACTGCTTGAATCAGTGGTCGGTTCACAGGCTCCACATTAGTTATGTTTTTAGTGAGGTGGGATCACAAAGAAGGAAACTGCTGCTTTATGACGACGACATATTTATTACTGCAGACAGATTTTCACTTTTGGTCAAATTTATCTGCATGAAATACATTCTGGCTATTTGATAAAACATGTTAGTTTAATTTTTATCTGTAATAGCGAGTCTTGAAGATTTAGGATTCAAAGTAAATGAGACGCACACACTAGCTTTTCACACTTATTTTCCAAACCCCTTTGGTTTCCTTTTGGAAGATAATCTATAGAATCGGATTTGGATAAGGAGCTTGTGTTTATTTCCCAATGATATTTTAATGATTTTCTTTTCCTCCGCTCAAAAGTTATACAAGCCAAAGTGGTCTAGTGGAGCTTGACTGAGCTTGACAGCTTTTCTCCGGTTTTGATACAAGGGAGATGGGGAGGAAAAGAAGCGATGGAAAAAAAAAAAGAGGAGGTTGGGGGGACTTTTCTCCCCTTTTCTGATGCTAATGAAAGGAGGAATGGTTTTCCAGCTTTTAGCTTGCAGAGTGTGTCTCCCCTGCAGCATGCTCTGCTGCCTGGACATTGTAGGAGGACAAAACTCCAGGCCCGGGATCCAATAACGTGAAATTTCAGCAGAGAAGCGGCCATTGTGTAGAGAGAGGCAGCCAGGGAGGGGTTGGGTGGAAGGGGGAGATGGAGTGGAGGAAAGGGAGGGTGACTTGGCGAGCACCCAGGACTCAGGCCACATCCTTTCTCTCTCCTCTTCTCCTGAACTCTTCGTCTTCCTTCTCCTCCTTCTCCTCTTCTTCTCCTCTTCTACTCCTCTCCTCCCCTTTCTTTCATTTCCCCTGCCCTCCCCTTCATCCCTCTTTTGGGATGGGAAGCCCAAGGCTGAGACAGGAGCAAATCAAGATGGCATACTGGAGCCTAGTGAACCATGGGCTGGAGCAACAGACAAACAGCCACTTTGTCCACTTAGGAAATGGTTGTCCCAGGATCCTCCTTCTCCACCACACAGTAAAGGAGCCAGCCTTAGGTCCCAGGCCTGGCCATGCTTTTCTATTATGCTATTATTTCCTTATTGAAAAGTAATTCCTGATTTAAGAAATTGGTGTTGTATGAATAAATATCTGTGAAAGGTTCATGGGCATCGTTTTTGTGTAGATAGAGGAGCATATTCTGAAATGAACAAGAGCTGTTGGCTGTCACTTTGGTCTCCACCTTGTTCCCATCCTCCCGCCTCCTCCCACAGTCCTCTGTTACACTCTCAAGCCTCCCACTGTTTTTCTCTCATGCTTTTGGTCGGAAATGAAGTCAGTCATCCAGCAGACTAACTTGGAATAATTTGGAATCGGGGGGCTCCCTTTTCTCTACCCCCTACCTCTACGGCTCACAGGCCCAGACCAGCTGATCTGCTTCCGCTCTCAATTGTGTGTCCAGTCGACTGTGTGCTCCCAGCAAGGGGCGTGGGGGCCAGTCTTTGTCTTCACCATCCCAGTCAGGACAGTGTGTATGAGTGTGTCTGTGTTTGTGTGTACACTTATGTTGCCATCAATTTGCAGTTATATGTTTTGGTCATGTAATTATTTTACCATAACAGCATTTTGTAAAGATTTTATTGAGCTCAACTGCTATACTTCATATGTATTGTTTGAGTAAACTACATATTTAGACCATTGCAGTTAAAACGACTTTAATTGCAGAAGCTTGTCCCTTTTATTCTTAAAACAGAGTTGGGTTTATGCTACATAGAAAAATGTATGAATGTACAGTCCACTCAACCTCCCCTTAGCGCCTTTCCCATCTACTCCACCCAGCCCCCACCCCTGAGAGTGTCGTGGTTTCTGGCATGTATGTGTTGGTAGGTCTGAAGGGTCAGGTCCTGGTCATTGTGCCCTGGTCATGGCTGAGCGACACCACCGCCTGCCTTCTGTTCACCCCAGAGACCCCTGTCTGACTGACAGCCCCTCCTGCACCCATCACCTCGCATCCTTTATAGGGGGCCATCAAGGGGTGTAACAGCACCAATATTTCCCTTTTTTTCTGATTGTTACACTACTCAACAATGCATTTATTTCATGTGAAGTTAAGCTATACTTCTCTAGCACTGTTATAAGTAATTAGGAAGGGTGTTGCTTGAAAATTGCAAACAGGAAGTTTGTCATGGTTATGTTTCTGTCGGTTTCCCACGACCAGTTGTTGCTGTTTGGGCTCACTAAATTATTCTTGTCCTTTTTTGCTGTGGACCTTATTCAGCTATGAGGGTTTAGGCATTTATAAATTCAGACTTGATCAAATAATCAATGCAATCAAAATTAGAACATTTCAGTCCTGTAATAACTGATTTTCCTGGTCAGTTGGACACAAGCGGAAAGTTATAAACCACTATAATACCACTACTATAACACCACTAACATTATTACCTTTTTTATTTATAGAACAAACATTTTAAAATTTACACATACAACAGTGGTGCAACATTACATTTCATTTGGAGTCAGGTTTCTGGCCATTTCAGGAAGTCTAAAAACAGAGTCCACTCTACTTCTGTCTATAGTAAAATTGTGGGTTTGACAGCGAGTTGATGCTTGTTAAACTAGAGGCGAGCTGCAGACCGGATTTTCTGTAGGTCCAGACTTACATATGAAATCTGGTAAACATTTCTCTGGAACATGAATAAAATGAAGTATTTGTAAATATGTATGTATGTAGAGAATGTATGTAGAGAATGTATCACAGGGAAGGGTGGAATACCAAGGTTGTTAAAGGAAGAAGTCCAAAGAGAGGTAGGCCGATTAGGTCATGATATAGACACACACACACACACCGTAAAGGGAAGGATGTAGGCATTTTTTTGGAGCAGCAGCTGCTTTCAACTTTGTAATATACGACATGTGGTCAGACAGTGTCGGTCCTCTCCCCATATTACTCTTCCTTCTTTAAACAAATCTGGAGACAAAGTTCTTTACACAGCATCAGCTTCATTGGTCATCTAGACATCAGCCAGAGAGCAGTGTGTCATGGGAAGATATCCAGCAGTCACATTCTTTACTCCCTTTGTACATTTGTTACAGCTCTCAGATAATTCTTAATCTTTAATATGTTACTAGGGGTTTGTGCAAAATGCCACCCTCAGCACAGCCTGACCTTTGTCATTTCCTGTGGCCCAGTGCAACCTGCGTTATCTAATCATTGAAACATCTGATGTGTAGGAATGATAGGACAAAGGGAAGAAGTGAAGGTGGTGAGATCTGAGTTGAAGAACAGGTAGATCCAGAGTTTTTCTCTGTAGTGTCACATTGTGTTGTAAATCATAGTTGTTACATTTGCCCTGTTCACATGTTCAAGCAATACAGTAAATAATCTCTCCTCATTCAATTCCTGCATTTTGAAATCATATTTTGCCTATCCTGAGTCTTCCCTCAGAGGTTATATATAATGGATAACTGTCTCTCACTGTATTGCCCTGAGGAGTAAGGCAACAAGTAGCATTAGCATGAAAATTCAGAGATAAAAGAGGGCAATGTTAGATGTATCCCTTGTCTTGTGTTCAACATCACCTGCTTCAGGGGAAAGGTTGCGAATCCACAGTCGTGAGAGTCCAAACTTGGCCACATGGTCAGTAACCCTCTGGTTGGGGTTAAATATACACTGTTGACTTGGGACTCAAAAGATTGTGTGTATTTTGCAGACAGGAATTCTCACAAATGTATTATTAAAATTCGAACCATATGAAGGTAGTTTGATATGGCATGTTCTTCAGCATAGACATTCAAATGCTCTCATGTGCATCCTACATTTATTAAGAATATCTTTCTGGGTAAATGTCCTTCACTACACTATGTAGGCTGATTTGTATGTAGGTTGTGTGGCTCTGATGTCTTTGTATTTTGTTGATACGGTGTATAAGGTCCTCAGTGCTTGCGGATTTGTATAAAATATACTACTTGCTGATTATGTATGATATTAACAATTTTGCTTTTCTTTCTCCTTCTCTTCCTGAATCTCCTCTCATTTTCCCCCCTACCTCCCCTCTCTTGCTCCTCCACAGTGACAGTTATGCGCGTGTGAGAGCAGTGGTCATGACTCGGGATGACTCCACTGGTGGGTGGCTTCCCCTGGGGGGTGGAGGCCTTAGCTGTGTCACCGTCTATAAGGTCAGCCGAGCGGAGGACTGTAACAGCACCCACAGTGGAGGCAGTGGAGGAAGCAGCAACAACCTCAGCCCTTGTAGCCCTAGCCCTAGTCCCAGTCCCAGCCCGAGCCCTATTCCCAGTCCCACCACTGTGGAGTTCCACATCAAGGGCGAGAGGCTGAAAGATAAATTGGTAAGAGCCTTCATACAATTGGGAATAGTGTATTTATATTCTACACTTTCTACACAGAACTACTAGATGTATAACTATCTGGTTTAAATGCGCTCGCAACACACACACACACACACACACACACACACACACACACACACACACACACACTCTCTCTCTCACAGGAAGTGGTTGTTTGGCTTTCCTCCATGGCGCAGGTATCTGAAAATAGGACCAAACTGCGTGATGCTGTGATGCATGATGACATCATCAGGGAGAAGGGCAGATTACTCAGGAGAGGAGAATGAGGGATGTGGGAGACACACGTAGGGACCTAAAGAAACAGGAGCTGGAAATTCGTACTCATTTACTTTACATGCGTACACGAGCATTTCAAAATTTTAGAAACATTTTATCATACTTGATGTGTAATATACTAGCTAAACCAGGCAATTTTCTCCTAGTTGTTAAGACAAGTTTCTTAAAACCCACTTAATATAGTAAAGCCTAGATAAGACAGATTTATGATGTATTGTACAATAATAAAATTATTAGGGAAACCTTATTTGTTAACAATTGGGCAGTTAATGTTCTAGAATAGAGTTATCCCACTGTGTTTATTCATGAACAGAATAAATGCCAAAAAATCACATTTTTATCTTGAATAACAAAGATGGAGGCATTTTTTGTTATGTTTTAAATATTGTCCTAAATAGTGACTCATTATTTGTCCATCACGTTATTGATTAACAAACAACTGGGTTCAGCTCTGCTGTAAAGTTTGCAAACTAAGCGTTAAAGCTCAACCTCTGTGGATGCGTCTGTTTCTTTAACTACACAAATAAATATGTAAAGTAATTTATTGTTTATTACTTACATACATAAATTAGGTTTTACATTGGTGGTCAGATCTTTATGGCTAAAGCTGTTGATTCTTTAATTTGGATTTTTTTCACACTTGTTTTGTGTTGACGTGAAGCAGATTTAGTGCTGGGATAATCCTGGACTGTGGTAAGGAAAATATAAATTTGCGTTCTAAAGACAGGAGGCCACCATGATGCACAGACACCCATGTCTCCTTCCAGTCCAACATTAAATGGGCTTTTTGCAGCACAGCATCTAAATTATCTCCGTGATTGAACACATTTTATGTGTGTTTTGTGTTTATGGTGTGTGTTTTGCCCGTTGCTATCCAAGCGCGTGTGTGGCAAAGGAGAAGGGTGTGACGGAATGCTCTACTTCAGACAGGGTATAGACATGGCTCAGAGACCCCAGCAACTGTGCTGGGATGTGGTAAAACACCCCATCACCACCACCATTCTCCCTCATGCACCACAACAAACACCCAGCCATATGTAGGTCTGTCAAAATGCCACCCAGTGCCGGGGTATTGGCAACCACAGCGCTACCGAGGAGCGTAATAAGTCTAACAAAACCAACAACACTATACAAAACGAAACCGCATAAGAATATGTTTGCTTTAGTAGGGCTGCAGCCCTACTTGTCATCACAGTATTATTAAAATGGTATTTGTTTTGATTTCAAAGGTGAATGACATCGTAATTAGGTTGTATGAGGAAGAGTAAAAAAAACACTGGAAAGAAAAGGGTCCATTGGTTTTTTCCAGGGATAGGATTTCCATTATTTAATTCTCACTAATTCTTCACACTCTCGATAAGGAAAGCGTGATGACAGTAACTTGAGGTAGAATGGAGCAAAGATGTAGTGATTTAGAAGCTTTAAATGGCTTCAGCAGAGAGACGCAATCTGTTTTGGATGCACGGCATTTGAAACGACTAGACGAAGGAGATCTGTGTAGTCAAAGAGCAGGAAACGAAAGTGGAGCCAGAGAGACTGAAGATGGATAATGTAGAGGTGGAGGGGATCTGTCTATAAGCGCAGTGATGCGGCACAGAGTGTACTGGTGATGACTCAGCTGGCTCTCCATATAGCTACCAATCACTCTTCTCCCTCCGCCTACTCTGTCTCTTCCTCTCGCACTGGTTGTCTGACTTTCCTAAACCATAAATCTAATTGGTTGATGATTACATATCATGCTGGCTCCTGGATTAAGACAGATCTCTGGCTAAGCTCTCCACCACTCCACCTCTCTTCCTGTTGTTCATAATCTGTGTCTTGGATTGATACAGCTGTCATTGTGGTGTAGTTCAGGCTTACTCTAAATAGCTTTGGCTTTGGGTAAGGGCCCTCTGGATACAGTTGTTTCTCTACGGTTAATCTTGTTGATGTCTTGGACCATCAACTATTGTCTCCCTGTGCCAAGTATACCTGCATACTTCTGTCTTTCATGCTACTGTAGCTTTTATATTTATACCCTTTTCTCTGTTAATATTTAGTGATGGTCGCCACATTTCCCCCACCTGGCTTCTTGCTTCAGCTCAGTTCTTATTACTCGCACGCTATGCTTCTTTCTGCATGTCTCACCTTCGTCTGACTCTGTCTCCATTCCTCCTCCTCCCCAACATCTCGGCCTCAGTTGCATTTCTGTCTCTCTGTGAGCTTGGCTCCTCCTCCAGCTCCCTTTTTCTGTGCACACCGTGTGGAATGTGGTGTTAAGTGTCGTCCTTCCATGCAGCTGTAATACTTCCTCCTCCTTTCGGCCTCGCTGCGCGCTCACCTTACCTGCTCCGGCTCCATTCAGTCTCGCCTCCACAATCAGTCCCCAAGGCACAGAGCTGCCCCTGCTCCTCCCACTGCTTGCCACCCCATCCTCCTCGCATCCATCCCTCTCATCATCCACTGCCTCCGGATAAACACACAAGCTTAATCCTTGCCCCTCCTTTTTAGTTGGGAGGCATGTTTGCAAAAGTGACTTTAGGGCTGATATTTTGAGGCATATCTCTTACACACAGAGCTGTAAAATACAACCCTTGCTCACATACAGAATGAAACGTAGTCCTGCTTTTTCACACTAGTGTTGTCAAACCTTTTACATCTGCCGCAAATTACCGTTGTGAATTGTGCCTGTTGACTGTTGCGTGCTGACGAGTGTTGGTGTGTTATTCTCTATCAAGGAATTTGCACTGAGAAGATGCACAGTGTGGCACTTGGGTCATTGAGCTTTTCCTCACACCAGCTCCTGTACTCACACATTCTCTCATGCAGATCACCGTGCACACTCACAGATTCACACCCCATTAAGCCACCTCTTGTGCACGCCGGTAAAAAAAACCTCAAAGACTGTAATGGCCATCTCTCATTTCATTTAATCTGCCTAGAGGAAGGCCGAGAGGTGGCCCAATGGCCCTGATTAATAATAGGCTTTGGAAACATGGTCTCTCTGTGCCACACACTTGGGTGCCTGGTTCCAAACTTGCTCACAACCACTCCTTTCATGCCACCTTCACCAATCTAATCCAAATGGTCCAAAAAGTGAAATGATTTAGATTAAAATAACTTTTTCACAATACATATTTTCCTGAGTCTTTCCTCTGTCTTTGCTAAGATGCTTTGTCTCACTGCTGTGTTGTCAGGTGGTGCTGGAGTGTGTCCTGCAGAAAGACCTTGTGTACAACAAGGTCAACCCCATCTTCCACCACTGGAGAATCAATGACAAGAAGTTTGGATTGACGTTCCAGAGCCCCGCTGATGCCCGCGCCTTTGACCGGGGCATCCGCCGGGCCATAGAGGACATCACTCAAGGTGTGTGCTGTCCCCTGGTTAATGCTGCCTATATGTGTGGATTACTGTAGGTTGGAACAGGTCAGACTAGATAATAAAGCCAAGAGCAAGTCGTTGGAATGTCCCTTATCTTTAAAATCAAGCAACCCAGCATTGGCTGTTGGCACACGGCTGTGTCTATATCAGGAAAAATCAAAGCAGCCCACAGGTTTTGTTTACTCCCCTTCCTCCCTCTCACCCTATCTACAAAACACCAGGTTTGTTTGGAATTCCCTCAAACAGGGCTGCACTATACCTGCTGAGTTGGCAACCATCCAGGCTATGTAAATAAATACGGGTGCACGAATGCTGAGATTTCTGGCTGATGTTTGGCTCCTAATTACTGACCTAGCATCGGTTTTAGCAGAGGTTGATCCCCCCTCCCCCTACCTGCTTGGCCACCCAATCATTACTCCACCTTATCACTGCCAAATGCCCAGATAAGGTCTCTGCTTCCTGCAAAGCCTAGCAGGCCGACACTGCCTAGACAGTGGGAAATATGGGACCGAAAATGGGTGTTTAGTAAGAAAGAGGATTCAGGAGTTGAAACAAGGAATGTGTGGCAACCTGAGATAGAGGCAGAGCATTAGTCAGAGGAAACTTGACCAGGTCGGGCTTTTATGCTGCGTAGACCCTATGCCTTCCTGAAACCTACCTGCTGAGGAAATGGGTGGGATGTGAGCTGGCTGTGTATAAAGGTACATTCATACAGATATCCAAACTAGATATCACACTCGAGTGGAGTTTAGTCTCGGAGTTGAGTTAGCAGCTTTCTAAGCATTATTTTTCAGTACAGTGCCAGGGGTTGCAAAGTCATCCAATTAGCAGGAGAATTGCCAGCTCAGCAATCTGCCACCCAGCCCCATGTTACACAAGAGGCTGCCTGGCTGACTGGGGAGCCATAATCTCCTTTACTCTTTAGACCTGGGAGGCCTGGGGAGCATAAAGGAGGCACAGCAGAACATATCATAAAAGCTTATCACCACTGGGCATCAGTTGCTTCTTGCCCACAGCCATTTATGAGATTTAAACTTCCTGGGCACAAGGCCACACAGTCTAGGTGAAAGGTAATCCCGGGCAACTCTGGGACTAGCTTTTTGAAACATCTCTTCCTGTGATTTTTCAGATGAAGGATGACGGCAAATAATAATGGATTACTATAAACATGTTGAATTGCTTCCATCTTAATAGTTTTTTGTTTGGCTCGCTTGCATATTTGATAATAAACAGATTTGTACAATTTGGGAGAGAGACAAAAAATAGCAGTCACTCCAAGATCTGGAAAGCATTTCTTTCCCCGCCACACTGTGAGCAAGCGATTAATTTGAAAATAATTAACAGATGATAATTATTGAAAAATATAGATGCAGCCTCAGTTCATAAAACCGGATGCTCTGTGGAAAAAACATGTATTAAAAAAATATAAACCTCACCCAGACATGATATGGTTTCTTTCTGCTAGTAAATGCTTCATCTCTTTCCTGTTAATGTCAGCTATAGCAGGTGATGGTGTTTTTTGTGTCCCCGGTGCCCTGTCTCTTATGTGTTTTCTCTATCTGCTGCCCTCTCCTCTTCTGTTGTCCTCGCTCTCTCCTGGCATCTTGTGTATTCTGCCCGTGTTGTGTAATGCCTCCCCACAGCACAAGCAGTCAGGATCTTCTGTATTCCTGTTGCATCGTACTGCTGCAGTGTGTGTGTGTGTGTGTGTGTGTGTGTGTGTGTGTGTGTGTGTGTGTGTGTGTGTGTGTGTGTGTGTGTGTGTGTGTGTGTGTGTGTGTGTGTGTGTGTGTGTGTGTGTGTGTGTGTGTGTGTGTGTGTGTGTGTGTGTGTGTGTGTGTGTGTGTGTGTGTGTGTGTGTGTGTGTGTGTGTGTGGACAAGAGGCAGTGAGAGAGAATATGTTTTGCGTGTGTGTATCAGTCTTGCAGTCTTCTGTTGCCATGGCAGCGCCGGGCACATCGCTCCGGCAGCTTTGCGGCCCAGCACTGCCAGAGTCGTGCTGCAGGAAAGCTCTTTCTCTCAGTAGTGGAGAAATTCATACACACAAACACCTTTCTCCATATGAATCAGAGACAGACAGCCTGATAGACAGTGTGTCTAACAGAAGCCGGGGAATTGTTGCGCCCTCTCTGTGGACGGCAGCATTGCCATGTATTAATCCATACAGACCGTTTACAAATGAGGTATCTGTGATACTAACTAAGTGAGTCAAAGATTTTTAAAGAACCACTTGATGTCTTGACTACAAACAGTTCATCCCATGAAATGGTTGGTAATGGAACAGTAATATGGTCAGTTTGTGTCCTAAAACTTGATCTTTGACACCTTGTCTGCTTTGTCATGAGCAGACGACGTGTTTTGGTGCAGTAACGGCACATGGTGTTTTAGGTCACATTATTCTAGGCATGCATATTTCATTCAATGTCTGCATGCCCCACTGACACAAAGCAGCTTTCATTTCCTCCTTTGGTTACAGCCAGAAAAAAGCAGAAGTGTTGGTTATTGTGTCCTGGCTAGAATCAGCTTTGTAAGTGTGACTCAAACTCAGTCGAGAATCACCCATTGACGGAGAAATTGGAAAGGGTTTTTAATTTAAGGGTTAAAAAACAAACCCTGAGCAAGGGTTTCACAGTTGTTGAATGAGGTTTTGCCCTTTAGTGATTCAAGAACAAGTCCTTTGTTTAATTTGGTTCTACATTATCTACTGTTGTATGGGTTTTGTAATATACATATATCTGTTACTAATATTATACAATAGTACAGCGTACTGCTACTGCTATATAGTAACCCATCCTAACAGTGTCTGTATTATTTTCAGCACAATAACAATTTAAGTCAGTGATCTAATGCTTTTGCTTTACGTCTTTTTTTCAGGTTGTCGGTCATTTGGAGAAGGGGATACTTCTGAAGATGGACTACCAGTAAGTGAGGTTAAAGCTAGGAGATTTTAGTTGGGCCTTATTTTATTAGCATATAGGCTTTGTAATCTTCTTGTAGGGTTAGGTCATGGCTAGAGTCTGTAACTGTATGCTAGGGTCTAGGGCCTGTTGTGTCCCAGCCAAACACTGATACTTCCCTTTGTTTCCTAACAGTTGTTCTTAGTGATTTACAGGTGTTAAACCAGTACCAGCCAGACCCTGAAGCAAAGCTGGGTGTTGGCCCGTAAATGTGCCAAAGGCAAAATTAGCTGCCTCTGTCAATCCAACTTCAGTGGCTGTCACTCTTGTTACAATAGATGCTGACATAATAACTATTGCCTCAGGAGCAGGTTGTTCTAAGGTCGCTTGGTGAAGAGACTGTGTCATTTTAATGTTCTCCACCCTGGATACGTTTCCTCATGAGGTGTCTAATTTTGTTGACACGTTGAGAATTGTTAAGGTGAGTTTTGTATATATTAGGCACGGGGTGCTACGCTGTTGACATTGGTGGTTAACAGTGCCAAGTTTTCTTTAGTGCGGAAGGGCGACAGGTATATAGTTCAAGTCTACACACCCATGTTTATTTGTTTTAGATATGAGCCCAGTTACAGGAGCATCAGTCACCTGTCTGATTACAAAGTAGGTGAGAAGACACCGAGTGACTTCTGCACACTGTAACGTGGTCCAGTGTGCATCCCATCTGTTGACAAAGCGATTGATTTAATGCACAGAACAGCAGTTGTTCCCACACCAGGCTTTTATTATACGTTGTTATATGGCATCTCATGGTGGTTCAAACTTTTCCTGACGCAGTTTGTGTGTTTGCACAACCTTAAACTGTCTTTTCGTCTCCTTTGGTAACCTCTTCACCTGTAGTCACTTACTAAGCTTGTCAGAAGAGTTGTTGGCTTTTTTTCTGACTCCTTCTCCCTTTTAATTGGATTTTACCTTTCTTTCTCTTTCCCGTCCCGAATCTGACCTTTACTAACTCTTTATATTAAGTTGTGTCATGTCACCTTTCAGACAAAACTGGCTAATGGCAAAGAGCTGGGACTCGCTACGAGGAGGCGTCTGCATTTATAAAATATTTTTTCTGCAATTTTAACTTTTCCTCATGAATATGTTCAACGGGGTTAACAACCTGCCCTTACAAACCTATACTGGCTATAACACTGCCCCCCCTGTGGTTCAGTTTGTATTGTTGGACGTGTCGCTTTTGACCAACCCCGTTTGTGGCCTGCTGTGTGATGTGGTCTAGAAGACTTTGCTGCATTCCTGTTCCTGTGGAGAGGTTCCTCTTTAAGGAATCAGCCTGAACATACAGGAAATCCAGTGGCACTACTGTTGCTAAGCAGCAGGGAGGTGTTGGAGGGGGGTGCACAAAGTGGGGGTGGGGGGGCAGAGAAAGGGGTGTTCACAAGGTTCAGTGAGTGAGCCACAGAGGGTGTCACCATGGTGATTTGGCATCTGAATGTTGCGGTTGGAGACCTGGGCTACAGAAAAAGAGAAGTAAACCAGTTTTGTAGCCAGAGCACTAGCGAATACCCCCACACACAAAGGTGAGATGTTGTCTGTGCTGCTTTACGTTTGGCCAAAAAGTCTTCACCTAATGGATCATGGCATCAGAAAGAACAAGTTCTATGAAATATGTGAATGTTTGGGACCAACAATGACACAAACTTGAGGCTCAGGTAGAAACTATTCAGAGTAGCCATGACCTTGTCAAGGAAACAGACACCGTTGTATTATCAGTATGGGAGGTCACCGTCAGTCTTTGGCTGCGGCTCTGATTAGATTCTGGAATCTCTAGAAAAATCTCTAGGTCATAAATTAGAGATGAATAACCTTGCATTAGTACAAGTGTGTGTGCGTGTCAATGCACACGTTGAAGACCTTCTCCTCTACCCACATCCTGCCCACTGAGGCTCAGCATCCACTCATATGCCCTTACAAGCTTACAACATCCTTCCTCTCACTCATCAAACATACATGTAACATTTACCCATTTGAAACAAAGTGGTTGCACAACACCCTTGTCAGCTGTGATGACCCACACTCCACACACTGTGTGTGTGTGTGTGTGTGTGTGTGTGTGTGTGTGTGTGTGTGTGTGTGTGTGTGTGTGTGTGTGTGTGTGTGTGTGTGTGTGTGTGTGTGTGTGTGTGTGTGTGTGTGTGTGTGTTGAATACTGCAGGAAAACATCCACATCTAATTTAGCACGGGCAGGAAGTTTTCTCTTATCAGTTTAGTACACAGAGGTTTTGTTGGCCTGTTGACTTTTACAGCCTCACTCAAAGAATAAAAACTTTCAAACTGGTTTGCTGTGGCTTGACATGGCTCCACTAACCGGCTAAAGCGGAGCGATCCCGAAGAATAGCTCCAAATGTGCTTTGGAGCTTTGCTGCTGTGACCTAGATAAGAAGAGTTGTCCAAGTATGCGTCCGTCTAATGTGGCAACCAGTCAGTTTAGCACTGGGTCCTATACAGGGAGAAAAGGCCAGGCTTGTGCTGATCAGTGGTAAAAAGGAGCACATGTGTCTTTCATTTGGAATCTGGGATAAAAGTGATGAAAACCAGTATTTAAGGTGGCAGTGGATCAGTTGGCCGTCTATGAACCTTGGGTCGGTGGTCCAACACCCCGCTCATCCTGGCTGGAGTATGTTTACAGTATACAGGGACAAATCCTTGGTATTGCCGATCATTGTTCGCGACTCATCACGACTCATTGCTGGATGGTGGTACACTGAGTAGGCTTCCAGTACATGAGATGACTTCAGTCATTCATGTTTTCAGCCCTGATGTTAGTGTAGAGCTGCGTTGGCCCTGAAGGTCCACCATCTTCATCTCTGCTTTGGTGTCTTCTCTCACCCAGCCTCATCTCCGGGGTTAGATCAGCTCCAGATTGGCCCCCACGCATGCCTTTGAATAGTGGGACTTAGGCAGGCGCTTTAAAGGAAGCCTAAGTCTGTTTCCCATTTGGCCCCCTACTCTCTACCCCTCTCCACCCCTCACTCCTCTCTCTGTTTCTCTCACATACACACACAGCTGTCATCTGGCTTTTTAAGTTCTGCACAGCATTTCTCCAGCTGGAGCTGGTTTATGACATTCCCTCAGCAGACTCTTTGGCCTCTCGCTCTCTTTCTCCCTTTCTCTTCGCTCTCTTGCACTCAGACATCAGAATACAACACACACTCATTTTTTCCCCTTCTGTTCTTTCTCTCCCCCCTCTCTCTGTCCTATTCCTCACATTCCCCTGCAGACACCATGGATGTGTGCTACACCACTTGGTATCTTTGCAGGCATCGAAGGAGCAAAGTTGCACACATACACAGACCATGTGTTAGCAGTCTGGGGGGGGGGTGAGAAGTCAAAGGAAGCATCTCTTAGCAACCACAGGACAGTAATTACTGTAGCAGCAGCTGGGAGCAAACCAGATTTCCGCTGTGCGTTAAGGCACTGGCGTGGGCTACTTTACACACGGCACTGACTAACCAGAGCCAGCAGCCTCCTCCACACGGAGAGCAGAGGGAAGGAGAAGAGAGGAGCACTAACCCTGCCTTGGTGAGGTCGGGGCGTGTGTGGGAACGAGAGGCAACTAGTCAGTGCGCTCAGCACTCGAACGCTGCCCAGTGTGTGAAGGTACCTCAACTTGTGTCCACCTACACTTGTGAATTTCCCAGTGAGAAAGAAGACGAGAAGCTGTGAGTTATAGATGCGAGTGCCTGGAAATAATGCCGGACATACAGTCATGCAAGGATGATGCGAGAACCGACTGTCCTCCCTCACCTCATCACCACATGAATCAACCATCATGATATAATCAGCTAACATGTGAATATATATTTATATATAATATAGCTATGGCTTTTGATGTGGTTGCTAAGGACTGATTAATGGGGCTGCATGAATTGTACTCCGTGACTGTGTAGTACTGACTGTGTGTGATGCTGACTGTGCCATTTACAAGATGTTATTTATAGACTGAGACTGAGCTTTACTGTTGTAATGATGAAATAATTTGGCAAAAGGTAGAGGATGTGTTCACTCACTCTTGCCTTTTGTTCAGTATCCTTCAATTGCCTCATGTTTAGGCCTGTGTTTTTTAGATTTCGCTTCGCTTAAAATGTTTGTGGGAACACATGCAAGGCTGATGGGAACTCAGAGTTCTTAACAGAAGGGCCTTGAGTCATCGCCACACATCCGTAATTTTGGCCAAGCTTGGCTGCAGGCTGCCCCCTGGTGGTTCCAAGTGGAACTCGCAGCCTACAGAGCCTGAGTCAGAACAATTACGGTCGTGTAACCAAACTGACTCGCTGCTTCTGCTCCTTTTGGGTTTGTTGTTCACTTGGTCTCAAATCCAGATGCATTCTCATAATTTCTGTTTTCTTTCTTCATTTCTCCAGGTTTGCGATGAGCCTCCCTCTATTTGCACCCCAATGAAGCAGCCCTTCTCCCCCCTGAACAATGTTGTCTCTACCGAGCCATTCAGGGGCTGTTATGTGCGCGCTCAGCCCTTCGATGAATTTACCTCCAGCAACCGCCGCTACCTGCCTCCACAGGTCTGTCTGTCACCATACAAAATATCACATCACCTTCATAATGCGATTAAATCCCTCAAAATAGTATCAAAACATCTGCTATTCAAATGTGGTTTGATAAATTGAGTTGTAGTGTATCAGATTAAAATCCGAGTGAAATGTATTGATATTTGTTTATTCATCCATTGCTCCAAAGGTCTTTAAGCCCACTCGTCATGTGAGTTTTCATGTGGACGAAGAGGAGATCGTTCGCATCAACCCACGCAAGGACGTGCTAATCCGTGGCTATGAGGATTACCGCCACCCTGTCATGTGGAGACAGGAGACCGACCGCGAGGACCCAGACTTCCCCATCGCTTTTCACAAACTGGACAGTAAAAAATGCGAGTATCCCTTCACCGACGGCCCCGGTGGCGACCCGCACCCCGGCCCCGGCATGGGCATGGGAACAGGCCTGGGTCTGGGCAAGGACACAGCCATCAAGACTCAGCCTTCGCCCGTGCTCAAGTCCAAGAAGGGCCGGCGGCGGCGGGAGGACGGCGAGCGCTCGCGCTGCATCTACTGCCGGGAGATGTTCAACCATGAAGACAACTGGCGGGGGCAGTGCCAGGACGCCCCCGACCCAATCAAGCAGTGCATTTACAAAGTGAGCTGCATGCTGTGCGCCGAGAGCATGCTGTACCACTGCATGTCTGACTCGGAGGGCGACTTTTCCGACCCCTGCTCATGTGACACGTCTGACGAGCAGTTCTGCCTCCGCTGGCTGGCCCTGGTGGCGCTCTCCTTCATCGCGCCCTGCATGTGCTGCTACCTGCCCCTGCGGGCCTGCCACCACTGTGGCGAGGCGTGCCGCTGCTGCGGGGGCAAGCACAAGGCCGCGGGTTGACCCGACGCCGGACCCCGGGACACCCTCAAAGCTAGCTAAACACAGGAAGTGGATAAAAGCGGAAAATTAAAAGCCGGCATCCTTTTTTCATTCCCCTCTCAGACGGGGTGATATGTTGTTGATCCCCAGCTCTGAGGGCTTTTGGAGATTTCAGTTTGTGTTTGTCGATGACACGCAGCAGCGGAGGACAAACCATATGCTTTGTGGGGCTCTGAGCATTAAGCTAAGTTCAGGAGCTTAATCTGTGGAGAGGAGGTGGAGGATACGTCAAGCTTAACAGACTTGGAGATGTTACTAAACACACCTGTACACACGCATACACACACACACAACCTTCTCCTGCATTCACACTCATGCATTGACAAAGCCAGGCCATGTCAAAACTCTACTGCAAGTAACATGTAACTTTATGAAGGAAATGTGTCTTTTGTACAGAGAGAGACGACTTAACGAGAAAAAAGAAAAAAAAATACTCTGACTTTAGAAAACTACTTGCTGTTTGAGTATGCTAAAAGGGATATGTTGCTTTTTTTGTGAATTTGCAGTTGAGTAACAGTGGCCTTTCCTTCACGGCTTAAGCATTTGCTGACTGTGTAATTACTAGACAGAAAAGTGCACTATAAATTGCATTTCCCCCCGACTAAAGGTAATCCATTCAAATTGTCATGGTATTTTAAACACTGTAGTATAATTTGAACAATTGAGACATGTGGCCAGTTGGTTTCCCTCACATTAATTATAAACTATAAACATTAATGAACATTAATTCAGACGTTCTGACAACCCCCCCCCCCAGATTCCCACCATTCGATTGCATTCCAAAAAATAAGGAATTGATTCCATGATTAAAAATGAAACATGGTAAAAAGCTTACCATGCCGACTTCCCCAATATAGTTTTCTTACTTTAGCGTAGAACTTCCCCTCAAATCTGCATTGAAACCAATACATGACAGTTTCATTTACGCCAGTGAATCTCTGCTTTACTTCAGGTCTTTACTGCTGTAGTGAAATTGGTGTTTTTGTTTCTTTATTGTGATTTTCCTGCTTTTTTTTCCTGATTTATTATTTTTTTAAACACAGGCTGAAATGTTGCTCAACCAGCAAGTTTTGTTTTGGTGAGTAAAGGGGTTCCGTGCTCCTTGGTTGATTGATAAGGCACTTAAATGAGGCTATTCTTTAAATAAGAAACACTCATCCAGGAATTAGTCTGTACATAAATTGTACTAATTAACAGTTTGGCATGGGGGAAACGGCTCCTGAAAGCACTGCTCTCCAAGCTTTGGTTGCAGCACCCTCTCCAGGTATTCATGTTTTCTTGTTTTATTTTCATACGTTCTCCTCACAGCGCATGTAAATCCAGTACTGTCTTCTAAGTTCACTCCTTCCATAAACGTTTGTTTAACAGGCCCAGAATGAATGATGGCATTGTTTCAGGAACGCTGAGTATTTAAGGGATGTAACGAACATCCGGATGTTGCGCGTGTATGTACATAGGTCTTAATATGCACTGGTGACTCGATGTCATTTAACGTCACCTCTGAGTTTGTGATCATGGCTTTGACTCTTAACAGTACAAACTAGCGTCCTGTTCCCCACAGTGTGCTGTCGATTCGTTTTGATTCAACAGATTCATGTCACTGATTGCCGCATCTTCCTGAAACCAGATCCAGTCATTAACAAGGTGACACTAGTTCTGTCCACGGGTTACAGTATCTGCACACCAGCTCCACGAAGGCTCAAGAATGAATTAGCCATATATTGTTCAATGGATGCAAAAATTGAAGTCTTGTTGTGTGACGTATATGTTACACTTGACCACAACTTCTTAAGAAAGAGTAGCTAGGACTCATGGGAAATGGTGTTGTTTAAAGGCCTCCTGTAGTCATCAAGCTTCTTTTCTGTTCTGCCCACAAATCTGATTTAAACAGAACAGTTCACCACCAACAGTTCAGTTCTATGTGTGCTATCTGTGCATTCAGGGTTCAACTGCCTCCACAGGTTGTCTGGCTGCAATAACCAAAATTCTCCTACACTAAACTCAATATTAACAGCCGAATTGGACATCCGTGTGCCGTCGCTACCAGATGTGCATCCTCCAGTCACTCCAGTCAAATAACAGGTGTTGGCACCTCATGGCTCACGAGAAAATCGTGGATTTTCTGAATCGCAACCCGACCAAGTCTCCCTTTACTTTCTATGCAAACTTTCTAACATGGGAAACACACTTGACCTCTGCAGACAGAGTCAGTGATGGGACAGGACACTTTAATGCTCTATAGGTAGAAAGCCACCCCTGGTACCAAGCTCCAAACACCTGTAAATATTTAACACTATATTTAAATACTGATAATAATCCCAGCTTTTTTGTCTTTGAAATTTTGAAGATAGAGCTGTATTTATCGTTGCTGTCAGCATATACTGTAGCTTCAATTGACAGCATTATGTACATAGGTCACCTTTTAGTATTATTTCACATTGAAAAGTAGAGGGCATTGATGGAAATGACTATTGAGCTTCTAATAGAGTTTCTCTCTAGTTTTGTATGTTAGAAGGAAGGACATTGCTAACACGGTACAGTAGTGGCAGTCCACTCGTTTAAAAAGTTTCATATATACAGCGGCAAGAAAAGGCCCTGGCACCGTTTAGACCTGCAGCAGCTGCAGGAGGAGTTTTAGGCTCTTCTTCCCGTAAGTGTGTGTTCAGTGATGATATAACAGAGCATGACTGTGTTTTATCACCTTTAAAATATAGTGTGTATTGATATTTGTAATTTTTTTTTTTGTTGAAGATCAGATAAATTTTCATGACCTGTTCGGAAACCTGCAAACGGTGCCATTACTTTTTCTTGCAACTGTAAATATAAATATATATATATATATATATATATATATATATATAAAGCTGCTAGATACAATCACTAATTTTATTGTATTGATAGAGAAAATCAGCTATGAACGACTGTTAAACTCCAGTTCTCCAACAGCATATAACCATGACGGCGAGTTTTCACACGTTTGATTGCTCTGTGTGATGAAGTGGACTCTGATCCGCGTTGTGTGTGTGTGTGTGTGGACATTCGAGTGTTACTATGTGTGTGCGTGTGCGTGTGGGGTTGGTGTGTAACCAGATGTTTGGTTAGTTGTCATTCTCCCATAGTAATTGGATTTTAATGCCCTGCGTTGTTGCAAGCTGAACCAAGGTTTGATGAACCTGATTAAAACTTGCTGGCTGAGAAGCAAAAATGTAGGATGTGCATTTATACAAGTGTAGAGAATGCTGAAATAACACTTCTCATTCTGCATTAACCAGCACAGTGCAACTTCCTGTCATGTACTGTATTATATATGCAACATGTGTCTGTCCGCTTTAATATATATATTTTTTTGACCTGCGTTATTAAGAGACTTCAGTTTTAACCACTTTGCTGCTAGTCTATTATCCTCTTTCAATCTTGGAAATTGTGCATATCTTTGGGAATGCATACAAGTGTACATTCTTGACATTGTGTAGATTAAAAAAGAAAAAGCTATATAAACTTATTTCTCTTCAGTGTATTGTTTTTAAAAGGTTACTTTTCACAGCAGTTGAGTGGTTATGTTTCAATTCTCCGATGCTTGGTGCACTGATGATACTATATGTAAGTTTTCTTTTTTCATCTTACAGCGCTTGATGTAACATTTATGTGATTAGTTCTAAATAGTGGAAGACATTTGTGTTTTGAAACTTGCAGTATAAATGGTACTACTCTTATCTATTCTGTATACACTGCCTGTTTTCTTTCTCTTTCTTTCACACTCTCTTTGTGCATCTTTGTTTTTCTTAGTGCCACAAGCTTTCATATCCTGACAACCTCAAAAAAGTGCCTCACGTCCATCCTAGTTTCCATCTCTCAATTTAACATCTCTCGTTCTGGTACTATTGGTTTTTACATGTCTAGGTATTTCTTATCATGGCTCGAGAATACCAAGTATATGATGTAAAATTTATAGTCCCAATAACTCATGTCATAGTTGTATTTTCTTTATACAGATGTAGCTTGTTACTTTTCATAATTATATAATGTAAATATGCATACATATGTTTGTAACTGTTTTTATGTTACACCATACACTTGTAATTTGACATATCAAATAACATTATCATAATAAAATGGTGAGTTTTAATGTTTTGTTGTTTGCTTTATTGCGTTTCTGTGTGCCATTGTACCAACATCACCATGAGCAGCTTCAGGTCCTCGTTTCAGATCAGACGTCTTTTTACAGCCTGCTGTAAAATCAGTGGAGAGAAACCTGGATTCTGTCGTACTGCAGATGAGGACTTTTAGGTCAACTTCTTTTTTTTTTTATATAAACTTGAGTTTTAACTCTGGGGAAAGTTAAACTTTTATGATCAAAAGCTGAAAACCTGAAATAATCATAATAAATATTAAATAGACTAAAATGGCTGGTTATAGCTTGTTGAATATGATCATTTGAATCATCTTTATCTCATTGTAAACATATTTAGTAATATTGTTATTCTAGTCAATTATCTTCGCTACCTAACTGAAATTTAAAATATGTAAATGTTTGTAAAAGGTTTCTAACGATTAAGGATGATAGTAATATGTTTTACATAACATTTGGTTTAACTGAATAAAACTACTCTAATTTTCCTGCTTTTATTTTACTGGCAATATTTGAAGAAAGAATTGTCCTTTCTAACGTGTCGGAACCAAATTCCCGGAACCATCGTTTTGAACGAAACGCGTTTCACTCCGACTCACGTGAGTGAACGGAACATTACGAAGCAATGGCGTTAGTGCTGCAGAAATGAATGGTTTAACACATTGTTTGCGTTGAATTATTTGGGGGCTAAACTGAAGATGTTTTAGGAGAACGACGCATTTAAATAACACTCAGGTCGAAGGATGGAATGCGACATCTTGGACTCGCTAGAGCAGCTCGGGTAAGCTAGCACTTAGCACGTTATTCAGCTCCGTAGTCGTAGTTAACCAACACATTTATGATGTCAGTCAGAGTGTTTATGAACACGGACTGGAATGGCTGTTCATGAAGCAGCTGGCTTTAAATGTTGCTGTGTGAAATGATCGTACTGTTTGCTCAGCTACGACGGGCCTCTGCTGGAGGAGAAGCCGTTGGTCAGAGCCGCAGAGGGAGGCCTGTCCTCGCAGGAGTACGTGGAGCTGTGCCGGTGGCTGGCGACCAGGTTGAAGCCGCTGTGTGACCTAGAGGGATGCATTGTATCGGCTTCAGGCGAGCGACATCCACCCGCATCACCCTTACGGTGGTCTTTATCGTTGTCACCTGGGTCTAATGTGTGTTCCGTTTGTCCTCCGTCCAGACGACACGGAAAGCCTCAAGTTCGAAATGAGTGGTTTGTTGAAGGAGCTGCATTGTCCTTATGAAGAAACAGTTTCAGGGATTCTTAAGGGTTGTGCACAAACTACAAAAGATCATCTTAAGTGTCTCTGTATGTAATCAGCCTTTTATTTCATACACTGTGATACAACGTCAGACGTCTGATCATAAAGTGTCCTGATGACGTGACTTTGTCTTCAGTGTTTCTGAGCTCGGAGCTTCAGGCAGCTCAGATTGTGAAGAGCAAACGACTCACTGATCAACGGCGACAAGAGAGTCCTGCAAATCAGCAGCTTACAGCCATTTGTGAGACTCTGAATTTGCCTGAACCTGGGGGACAGAGTGCAGCAGCAGTGTTCTCCCAGGTGCAAAGCAAGGTGGGACACCATGGTTTAACTTGAGTCTGTGAGACGTTTGTGTCATCCTGGCAAAGGAAACAAAACCTTTTCTGTTAAATATTGTTTTCCTGCCTCCTCATTTACAGGTTGATGAAAAACTTAAAGATCTTCCAAATGGCTCAGTTGGAAGCCCCGTGCTGAAGAAGTCTCTCAGTAATGACCAGTGGGTATGTGAAATAAATCAGCTGTGTATCACTGACTTGGCGTGTTTTGTTGTGATGGGATGTTTGAACTGCATTTCCCCCCTTTTAGGAGAAGTTACACAACATCAACACGGCTCTGTCTTCCGAGTACGAGTGTCGGCGCAGGATGTTGATCAAACGCCTGGACGTCACCGTTCAGTCGTTTGGTTGGTCGGACCGAGCCAAGGCAAGTTCACATTGTCCTGAAGCTAATGAAGAGATATTTGAAGCAATTTAATGTCAATTAGAACTGAATATAACAAATCTTATGTTATTGTACAAAATATGCCGGCATTGATGAAGCTTAGTTGATGATGCTGACATCATGTGTGCGTGTCCTTTGTCAGGTGAAGGTGGATAGCATGGCGAGGGCCTACCAGCCCAAGAGGCACACCCTGAAGCCACAGTCCATAGTGGATGTGGGAGATCTGCTTGCTGCCAGAGAAGATATCTGCAATGTGATGAAGACCAGCAGTGGCTACAGCAGGGAGAAGACCGCTTGTGCTGTCAACAAGGTACAGCAAGTTTTACCCTTTCTCCAGTAAATAATCCTAATTTAAATGTTCATCGATGTGTTTTCTGTTATAATCACAGATCCTCATGGGAAGAGTGCCAGACCGAGGAGGACGTCCCTCAGAGATCGAACCCCCTCTTCCTGAGATGCCACCTTGGCAGAAAAGACAAGATGGAGGTCAAGGCTGGGGAGGAAGAGGAGGACGAAGAGGCGGCGGATGGGGACAAGGACGTGGTGGTGGCGGCGGCGGGGGAAGTGGAGGAGGTGGTGGTTGGAGAGGAGATGGGTGGAACCATGGAAAACACAGTGGACACGGAGGAAAGCGAGGACGGTACCAGTATTAATTTAATGTACACTTTCTTGCGAACTGGGCCTTTTTTATACTCAGTTTTGCATCTTCTATGATGAAGAAACATTTTTTATCCCGTGTCAGACTGACATTTTGAGAGACATTTTTATTATAGCATCATTTTTGCATTTATGTCGGCACCGGAGGAGTGATACTTCTAATAGTATGTACATGTACTGCATCTAAGTATTTAGTGTTTGCTGGATGTAGAGATTAAAGTGTGAGAAGACTGGACTTATACACAGGATGCTTTACTTAACTTCACATTTCACTTTATTTAAAAAAAACTTTTTTTGGGGTAATTGACAGCTGTTCTATCGCCAGCAGCAAAATTAGAGCACAACATGTAACTTCTACGACAAGGTGGCAGAAATGGAACCAAATGAGACAATTTACTTCCAAATATTTATTCTGGGCTTTAAGTATTTCTACACTTTTCCAATGGCAACTCTCTTCCATTTGATACAGTTTCCATCCAATACTGATTAAAGCAGACCATTACATTGTTGACACAGTTACACCTTGGCCACCAACATCACTCTTTGAAGTCTCCAAACTAAGCCCCAGTGTCCTGTCAAGTTATTGCCTGTGCAAAAAGATATTCGATATCATGTAAACTGCAATTGTTTTAAAGCACTGTCGTTGTTTCAATCCACTCAACTTTAAATAACTATATTTACAGCAAGAATCGGTTGTGCCCATGTAGTTCATTATAGGTGCCATTCCACCAGAACAACATTCTGGTGGAATGGAACATACTTTTCTTCTCCATGGGTTAGAGGACTAGGAGGGAGCTGTTTTAGCATCCCAAATATAAATTAAACAAATGAATAATACTGGGACCTTCGTAGAGTACTAAGCTCCAACCAGGGACTACAACTGTGGCCCTGAAACTAAATTAAGACTGTGGTTCTTCAAGTGTAAATGCAGGCAGAGGAAGAGTGTCTGAAAAGGTTCCTGGTCCCTAAGAAACGTTTGTGCAAACAAATTCACAAACAATGTTAGAAATAAATGGAAACTTGGCTGTTTCACATGATTACTCAACAACACAGCCAGCAACAGTGAAGAAAAAAAGCCATCACTGCACAATTAATAGACTGCGATGTTTGGTGGTTGGCATTAACAAATCAAATTTCTTTCATATTATGCAAAACTACAGAAGCCTTCATCTTTGCCACGCAGATATTTAGGCACAATAGAATATAAAATAAATTGTTCTTGCAAAACAGCAATCTGCATCTATCATAAAAAAATAGAGTTTTACATTTCACCCCAAATTCCTGCTCTTCCATTCTTCATGTGTTAAATTACCTACTGCCAATCAATCCAGTGTTTGAGTTCAGTCCATCATCTCGTCTAAACTCGGCTCTGAGGCAACACCTTCATATTATTACTGAGAGCTTCTGTTTAATTCATTGCTATGAAAAGAGCATCAACAGCAATCCAAAGCATGTTTCATTAAGGACAATAAAATCAACTCTTTTCAATGCATATCTAATAAAAATATATTTATGTAGCTTAATATTGGTTGTTTATTACAGCAACAGTCCATAAAAGTGCTGAGTTTTAAGCAATGTCTGTAAAAAAAAAGTGTATATATACAAAAATACTGTTTGTATGTAGGCATAAGTCTTAATGCTCCTTCATGCAGCATTGTGTCTTGTATACTCACATCATTCCTTTAGCCTTGTCTGAATGGATACAGGATCCAGTGCTACATTTACACATTTCTACAGCTGTGACCTCAGTGCTGCAAACTCCAACCATCACCTGCCATTACAGTGAATGTTGGAGGAAAAAGGCGGCTGGACAGGTGACAGTGGTCAGATCAGCCTGGAGTTGCGGATGTACTCGATGAGGACCTTGTAGACGAAGCTGTACTGAGACAAAGTCTGAACCAGGATCATCCTCTGATTACGTAGATCCGTTAGGACTCCTGGGATGTCCAGCGGCTGAAACAAACCGGTGTTAGAGTGAGACAAACACAGCACCTTCTCTAAAAAGACAAAGACAGAGGGTTTTATTCTGCACGTTATGAAATTTAAAAAACGACTGGCTATGTGTATAGTGTTTGGGACATAAGTCAACCCAACCTTTCAAATACACCAAGACATCACTTATCTCTGGCGTCAGTTATTGCAGTAATTTACTCTTTACATGTTTAACATTAATACTTAAACTATGGTTTTCATCATACTGACACTTACTCCTAAACCTTGGAGTGAATATGAATGAACAAACTTTCTTTCTGCAACAGGCTTCTGAAATTGGGCCTTTTAAGGGTAGGTGCATTGTAAGACGTTACCTCATTGTGCTCTAGGCAGGCTATTATGATCTCACACAGAATGACCACTCCTGTCCGTCCCACGCCAGCACTGCAGTGGATGAGCACAGGTAGGTTGGGGTCGCTGTTGGTGTGTCTCCTCACAGACTGAATTTCCTCCAGGTAAGCTGGAGAAAAAGAAAAGTTTAGTAAAATCGTTAATTAAGCTTTGGAAAATGACACTCTTCTTTCCAGGCTAGCTGTCTTCATTAGTAGCATCGTTTGGGATACTGAGTTCCGTTAAAGTAAATGTTTTTCTTGCAGATATTTAATTATCTATCATGCTGATCCCACTCACTGAGGAAGCCTTTAAAGTCTTCTGGACAGCTGTGGTCAGGCCAGTCTGTGTACTGCAGATGCCAGACTGTCCTCTCCTGTCCCGTCAGGAGGTGTTTGATCTTTAGGCCTGTGGTGGCGTAGCAGCCCGACCCTGTGCGGAACCGTGTGGTGATTTTGAAGCGGCCATAAGTCACGGTGTTGTGTCGTGATCCTAGTCGGGGCCAGTACCGGTAGCTCTTCTCTCTATTACCCTCCTGGGGAGCATTGACACGGACAAGGTCAGTCTGGGTAGTAATGAGGAGGAGGAGGGAAAAAAAAAATCACTGAAGCTGGAAAAGGGAAGGGAACGCACCTCTTCCGCAGTGACCATAGCGATGATGGAGACACCCTGCTCCCACACCATCTGCCAGAAGTCCTGACACGTGTTTGACATTGGACCTTGTGTGGCGATGTAGTTCCACTCCTCTCCAGATACCGTTAACTAATAAAGAAAGACACCACATCACTGTCTTTATCAGCAATGTTTAAAAATTAAATCAGTTAAGCAATAACTAGAAATCCCTAAGCATGGCTAAGAATCTGTATTTTAGGTGTCACAGACTGACTAGAGACTAGGCCAAAGATTTCAAGGTTCAGTACTGGAATTGATGCTGATTCTTCAAGTAGTAAGGGGAGTTTAAGCGTTATTAAAATGGTAGGACTGTAGTATGTCCACTATTGAAGGACTACAATAGGCTGATTCGCCAGTGTGTATATATTCAATTATAGCATTTTCCACTGCAGGCGCCAGCACTCCTATGACTTGTATGAGGATAAGTGGTTCGGATAATGGCTCACAGAGAAACCAGCCCATCAGCCTGTTGTCAAAAACACCAAGTATGTAGGTGTGTCGTTGTCTTCATTAACAACTCAATTACGTTGTGGTTTGTTCAGCGTTCCATCATAATGTGCATCTCTTGACACCTTACCCTAATATGAGATGCATTGATGTATCCCGTGTTGTTCTCTTTGGTGGGAACCAGCTCCACTCTATTCTTGTCATACGGCAGGACGTCTTGGAAGCGGTTTTTGTCCGCGCTCTCCGGCAGCTGGGCAATGGTGCATTCTCCTCCTGGACGCTTGGGGATGTTCTCGTACTCCTTTAACAGCTCTCCCATCTCCATGTGTTGTTCCAGCACTTTACACTGACACACAGCAACGAGGAAACCGTACATAAATGATTGTCAACCACACACAAGGCTTTCAAAGCAATCTTAACATTTTGACAGTGTGAGACAAATTGAATTCTTCCTTTTAGGCAATTACTATTGCGTCACTCAGACGTCAGCAAGTCATTTCTTATTTACTGTCAATATACCTCAGGTTACCATGACAAGACAAAATAAGTTTTAAGTAAATTTGATCTGTACAAGTGGAATTTTGTGGACAGTGAATTTACAGCTGACTGTAGCAGAGTGCCATGCGTACAATACACTGCTAACTGCTCATTTTCAAGCTTAACAAGGCTGACCAGTTTGACGTGTGTAAGTCATGAAGACAAACACTAAATAAAAGTACTGTATCAAAGATTATTACTGTTCAGGTTATGGAATTGAACTTAACTCCAATTACTTTTCAAATTTAATACTAACTTGCTACCTGCATCAAGCAAATACTCAAGTTTCTCACCTGTTCGTCATTAGACGCGTGTTTAGGCTCATCCTTCACCTTGTCTGGGACCGGCTGTCTGGACACGGACAGGCCATTGAGCTTGGCCACTTTCAGAGGGCCCATTTTCTTTACCTCTGACCTTGATCCCTTTTTCATTCCCTAGTATATCAACAGAGCAGAGATAGGAAAAAGTCCAGTTGGTTTCAGAGAAAAGACGGGCGATCAGATAAGAGGAGGGACTGCGCAGGCTCCCTGGGCGTGTTCTAACAGAATGTTACCTATCAGGTTCTTTAAAAGCAGACCTACCACATTAGTGTGCAAGAGTGTTTGTTTTACATCAGCCAGGGCTGGATACAGTAAAGTTACATAATATATAGTTATGCATAGATGTTTCTCTGATGTTCTAATAGATGTTGTGAAGGGGCTAGTGAGGCTTGACTACTTCACTGGATGAATAGCTCTCAGTTCATACAGAAATCGGGAGGAGACTCACCGCAGGCGGCAGCCCTTCGACTGTTTTTTTTGCAGGAGGCACATCAGACACAGGCCTCTTCCTGAAGTCTGTTTTGATCTTCTGCTTGGCCTCGCTGCTCAGGTCTCCCTCCGACACGGAGGGCATAATCCTGGGCTGTCGCAAATCTGACAGCCGATACAGAGGCTCAGTCTCCTGGATCAGGGGGTGAACCTTGTAGGCCAAGGAGCTCATTATGGACGGATCGAAGGAGGAGCCGATAGGATATGCGGGAGGAGGCTCTACAGGAGTCTGCAGCTGGGGGGTCAGGGAGGAGAGGGATGTCAGGCTGTGATGCTGTTGCGGTGGATGCTCAGAAACAATGGCTGCAACCGCATCCTGAGAGAGTGGAGTGTGACGCCCATCATCCTCAAACTCCTCTTCTTCACCACTGCTGTGAACCAGCATCGTAGCATCTGAGAGGGACTTTTTATGTCCATACTGCACATCCTCCTTGATGTCCCCTTTGTCCTCTGACTTTGTCTGCTCCAAAAACACGTTAAGCTGGGAGCCCTGAGAGCGACCCCCACACACCGTTGGAGGGGGTGTGGCGGTTTCAGCAGCTGAGGACGACATGGTGCGCTCTTGGACCCTCATCGCTTCCAGACTGTGAGCCAGTCCAGCAATCTCAATGGAGTTACGCTTCTGAGCGTGGTATGGCTGTCTGTATGGGGGAGCACTGAAAAGAGGCTCTGACACCTCTTGTAAGGAATGAGCAACCGGCAGGCTGTCCTCCTGGAAGGTCTGGACTGAATGATGCACGCGCCGCATGATGACCAGATCCGGGTTGCTACTGCTGACATAAAGGTGGCGTGACAAGTCCGGTGTGCTGTTTGCTGGCCGAGGATGGGCGTACGGGTATGGTGGAGGCGGTCGATAAACCTTTGTTCTCATGATGTTAGGAGCTGGATACTCCTGGGCTTGTTGTAACTGTACATTAGTGAGCTCAGGGACACTAACTGCCCCCACCACAGGTCTTCTCTCAGTAGGATAGGGGTATTGGGAGGGGCTGTGGAAACTGGAGCCCAGATGAAAGGGATAGTGGTGGTGTTGAGTTGTTCCACCATGCTCCCCTCTGATCTCTGGCTGGCTGTAAACTAGAGGGTCTGGTCTGCTGTAAGCATACGAGCTTCCAATGTTCAGATTCCTCATGGAGTGGCTCTGGCGGTGCTCCTGAGATAAAATCATCCCTCCTCCCATGCCTCTGTTTTTCTGTCGCATCACTGTCTCATAATCAGGAGTGGCGCGGTAGGAAGGTGGGATGAGAGCGCTGTGGCGATGCGACGGGATGTAGTCAGGTCTGGTGATGTCACTAGTGATGGAGGGGTTGGAAGACATTGGTGAAGGCTGAAGATAGTGCTGGGGATTGGTTAGAGAGCTGGTGCTGTGGGCGCTGTACACGCTGCCATTCCGTAAACGCCCTCCACTATTGTATTCCATAGGAGAGCAGTCCAAGCTGGTCTGGGAATGGTAGTAATAGCCGTTCTGACTGTTCATGTACAGGTTGTCTTTAAGGATGAGACCATTGGGGAAAAAACAGAAGTAATATATTAAAAACAAACAGAATAAATGTTATAAAGGACTTAAAGTGTTTTGAAATGTTGGGATTCTTTAAATGCAGTAGTTACCCTGTGATGACGTGTATGGCTCTGTGAAATGGCCATTGTAGTGCATCTGTGGGGGGGTCATCATGTAGGCTGAAGGCTTTGGCTACAAGACAAGAGGGATTTAGTTTCAGGATGTGTCGTCCAAATGCTGCCCAGCAACAAAGAATATAAATGGGTGGTGGCAAATATGTTGTGTGTAAGTGTGGACATTACCAGAGATATTCTGGTAGAGGATCTTCTTCTGACAGGGTTGACAACTGTGGGCTGGGTTTGGCTGGTTGGAAAATAAATGTTGTTAAAGGAAGACCTTACCTAATAGTACTATTTGTAGTTCATAGTTTTTTTGTTGTAAAAAAAAAATTCTATTAAATTATTTTACTTGAAAATATACACACGCGCACACACAGTGAAAGCAGTACGACATATTTCACAAATCATTCTATAGTTAACATAACCACAATAGTTTTGCTCCAGTAATTTGTTTTAGTTGGGGGGAAGAAAGGATTTCTGCTTTTCAGAAGCAGATTTCTGTTTATCGTGGCATTGTTGGCTAATGTCTTGGTGCTGGCACTTATCATAGGCGGTGGCTGATAGTGTCGCTCACCCCTTACTAGCAGGCAGAGAGGGACGAGAGAGCATTGGAAAACGAGGAAAAGACAGACTAAGAAGAGACTTCTGGGAGCCATCAGAAGGCAGGGGGTCACACTCCTCTCTGAAGAGAGAGGAGGAGAAAGGTAGCGAAGTGAGGCTACACTAAAAACACAAGCAAAGAGGACGACAAAGGAGGAGACAGGAACTGGACTAGACCTGTTAAAAGAGAGGCAAACACTTACAGGCTACTCTTGTTAATCTTATAAAACTTGAGTCTGGCCAGACACATCCGGCACACGTATTTGGAGGTTTCCATGTCTTCCTAGTAAAAAAAAGGGAGAGAAACAAACGAAAATAATAGATGGCAATACAGTTAATGAGGTGTTGGCGTTTGATAAGGTATCTACAAAGTAAGAGCACACCTGTGTTTGCCTTCACATTTTTCTTACAGCTAATGGTATGTTACTTAATGCCTCACACTCAAACAACCAACCCTAGTCACACTGAACACACACTACAAAGATCATTTCCACTTTCCTTGCATTTAACAAGCAACAGTAATGTCCCTGGGGACGTGAAGAGAACAGAAGGTGTAATGGCAGCAGAGACTTACTGTCTGGAACTGAACACTCTCCTCCCTGTTGGCTAGCTCCAGGGCAAAGAAAGACCTGTTGTGACTCATGTTGGTAATTTCATTCCACCTACACCAGACAATTCACACAGCGGCAAGAGAAAGAAAACACATGATGTCATGTGGTCACAAGACCAAAAGTATTTAAGAAACAGCATCATTACAACCGTCTATCACCAGCTACCTGACTCACCTCTTAGGTCACATTCCAGTCTGGATACAATTTCTATGAATAGCTCTGAGCGCTGTCACAGTATGCACTGACAGAATTATCTGATTTAATGTAATTACTGCTCAACTAACAACAACAACTAACAACTTTAAGAGGTGCTATGTCCTTCTGGTAAATGTCTTGGTCTCACATTTACCTGAATAAAAGAAGTGGCCTCGCATTTTTGTGCTTGACAAAGATGCCGTCGAGACAGGATCCTAGGGTAACATCTGTGCCCGTGCTGTCCTACAAGGAGAAAAATCACAGCTGTTGAAGCTGTGCAGTAGAGGATACGAAAACTAATAATAATAATAATAATGACTTTAGTGTGATGGGAATTACAGTATTGACCTACCTTGGCTTGATAGCTTTCCTGGCCATACCCTTCCATTTTCTCCACCTCCTGCATGTACAGCATCTCTGCCTCTGGGGGTGATAAACCCCTGAATAGAATAAAAAAAATGACAAAAACATCCCAAAACAGATTCACTTTTAAAGAAAACAACCAAAAAGATCAAGATGTATTATGTGACTCCAGTTCATGCAAAGACAAACAAATGAAGCAGAGTTCGAGGCGCACAGAGGCCGATTCTTCATACGCCTGCTTACCTGAGAGACTGATATTGGTGAGCCACTTGTTGAATGGCTTCTTCCAGTACCCGCTCATCCTGGATCCAGTCCTGTGCAGAGTCTGAATTAATGGCGAACTGATATAAAATAAAACTAGACACAGGACTTACGTGTTGAGAATATGTCTAAGAAAATGCTTACGATAGGAAATAACAATAACTTCTGTAGGAAGTCAAGAGAGTCCAGTCGATTGAAGTCTCCAAAGTCCGCTGTGAACATAAAGACAGATACGCTAATAACTAAATGAAGCAAGGCATTTCCGGGCAGTCTGATTAAACCCTGTAACATGTTCATTGAACACAAGGTGTAGTATAACATCCCTTGGAAAGCTGCAGGGCCTGAGGAATGGATGTGCTAATTTTAAGTGACGAGGGCCGGTTTGTTATAGAAGGGCATTGCTTCAGCGTCTGGCAACGTCCAGTCCAAAACTGTTCCAGCTTCAGACTGCCTGCTGGCAATACACAGCTATGTTGAGTATCCCAGGCATCAGCAATGTTTAAAAGCCACATCACAGTTTCACTCTAGGCTATTCTTGCTTGTACTCTAGCAGCTACACAACTTAATTTACAATTTAGGTTGCATGACAGCTCAAATACTGGCTTTATTAAAAGGCACATACAGCATTGCTTCAACAGTAATTGATCTCGCTCTATTGCTGTGCTAAAACCCAGGCCAGTGAGTTGCAGTGCCAGATTTAACTCTCAGTGTCTGAGATTCTTCTGGCTGGAAAAAGCAGGAGGACAGTCAGTGACGAGGCTCACAGTTTTAGTATAGACAGACTGAAACACATGGTTCATGTTGGGTGCTGTATTTTTGAAGAGGTTTTAATTTTTTTTAAATTTAGATGTTTGACACAAACTATAGCTACAATTTAAAAATGCAAAGATGACATGAGATGTAAAAACAATGTTTTACATCCCGTGCAACAGTCCATTCACTCTGCTATCTGTGTTTGGATGCAAATGCATTTCCCCTCTTCCTCTAGTTACTGTAGCCTGGGATAATTCCTGTACAATTTGCAGAAGTGAAGGGCTGAGATTCAAACAGATGGTGGTTAACGTGAAGTTACTGTTTTATCAAACATTTATCTTACCTTGCACTGCCAGGCTGGCTAAATGTATAGCTTGGTCTAAGGAGTATGAGATCTTGCCCTCTAAAACGTCCTTCTTCAGCTGAAGATAATACTGATATCTGTGGAAAGAAAGAACGGTTACTTAAGGGAAAAGATAAGAAGTGGTGACTTCATGCATTGCACTGAAACTGAATGGGAAGCAGCAAGACAGGCTAAATCTAATGAATTCAAATGTGGAAATAAAAAACACTATGTGGTTGCACTTGATAAACTTTACATTTGTATATTTTTGACTGGCAATAAGCACTAATAATGGCCTATAGAACATCACAGACTCAGGGCGCATCACCTTGTGATCTCCTGTTGCAGTTGGGTAACACTGGGTATGTAAAACACGACTCCAAAGTAAACAGTGGGCTCCAGCCCATACTTATCCAGCTGCTTTTTCAGCGGCTTCTCCAAGTCAATCCATCTCTGCTGGTTCTGCTTGTTGAAGTACCACAAGCTGAAGTAGGTTATCTAACACACAGAGAAAGAATAATCATTTTTATATGTTTGTAATAAAAGTTTTTGCTTTTGCTGTTTTTGCCTTTTATTTTTGATGACATTGCTATGAGTTGGAGTTTAATCCAAACATTTCACCAAAAAAAGGGTACATAAAAAAATCCAAATTGATGTCAAAGTGAAAATAGATCTGTACAAATACTAGCTTTACGTACAGTCACTGATGTGGTTTTCCGCATGTGAAAATGCCCTATTAAATCTAATGTAGTTTAATGAAAAAAAATTAAATATTGCAATTGTGGCTACATAACATTAACATGCCTCCAGATAAGTGTTTCATTTTAGGTGGACTTATCAGCTGATTATCATTGCTGCATTAAGAGAAAGATGTGTGGATAGTCAAAAAGATTGTAAACATTCACCAAATTTGGAATTTTGGTCTGTACAAATAAAAGTAGATTTGATTAAATGTAAACATGACATTATTAACATTAACATAACATTAGCCCAACTTAAACTGTTAACATTCCCCTGTGAGTGTGTCAACAACGAACACTTGTGAGGTAGTCAAACATTAAAAAAAGTCATATGTTACATTTGCCAATCTGTCTGAAATTACATACATCTCTGAAGTCTGAACAAAAATGACAGCATTTGCTCATACTAGAAAAAAAGAAGACCTAAGAGGAGGAAGTCTACGACTAGAACAGACACTGCCATCATGACTAAAGTAATGATGCCCTGCTACACAGTCACACAATGCGAATTCCACCTGCATGTTTACCATTCACTGTCGATTTAATGTGCAATTGGACATGAATGCACTAAAGCCTACACCCCTTTCGGTTCATGACTAGCAGGTGGTGTGACTGTGGTCACAGTGATTGCGAACGCACCGAGTACTGTCATGGCTAAGAAATGCATTTCTTGACCACAATGCCCACGCTCTGAGCGCCAGATATGCAGAGAACGCAGTTGACCAATTCCCAGGTCAGGTCATAAGCAGGACAAAAATTCGAAGCAGTGTCGTCACTAAATGAGTAAATACTGACGAACCGGTTACTCCCTGTTCACCTCATTAGTTTCAAGTATGAGGCCAACCCAAACAAAAACACACATGGTGACTCTGTAAAGGGTCCAACAGGCAGAACAATCCATACTTGTGCTTGCAGAAAACATACATACCTCCCTCAACTCGAGTCTCTGGGCAACTGCCTCCAAACATTCCTGCCCAGTGCTCTCCACCGAGAGTGTAAACTCAACAAACTCCCCATTGAGCTGCTGAATCCGGGTGACGAGGCAGCTCTTGCTTGACACAGTATACCGTCGGGTCCTTTTCAATTTCAAGCCAAATGGCAGGGGCATGATTCACACGTCTTCTAGACAGAGGTATTCACTTAGTCAGAGAAATGAGTCTCCTGTTGACCTCTGGGAAAATGCGTGAATGCTGCAAGTCAAGGAGTTCATCGTCAACGGATCTGAAAACCAAAACCACAAGAAACGTCTTTAAAGAAACCACAAAAAATAAGGACAAGACAGAGTAAGCGACGTTCAGCTATTAGTCGGGCCTGTCAGTAGTATCGGATGCGGATGACAAGCAGACACACCTGGTGTGTCACGTGTCGCCTTGGACCGGTTGCCAGATTAGACAAAACAAACGTATACCAACACGCAGCATTTTACCTTATTTATAAGTCAATGCAATTAGCGACATTAGCATTGACAGTCAGCATCTATTGGTTATTACGAATGATACTACCACAACCTACAAATCAACTTTAAGCAATTTGTAGCAGACTATGCGATCTGTGATTGGCGTTGCTGTAACGTGTTTTGCTACGTATCTCCTTTCGGCAAATAGTCTCACACAGACACTGACAAAAGTAACCTACAAGCTAAAAGTAAAGTCTCTAGTTTTTCCACTTTAACCTCAAAATACTATCTATATACATACACGACTTATCTAACTTTATTTTATTGCACAAACACGTTTGTTCCAAGTGTCAGCCATTTTCAAAACTATCTACCTTGTTTTAGCAATTCAAATACCTATTATAGTTTACGAAGAACTAACGAGGCATTAGCTTTGTAGCTAACATGCTAACTTAGCCTAGTTTTGTTCCAGCAAATAGACGACACCCTTGGGAAGTTGACGTCGCCGGTAAATATTTGGAGCAAAAACGTAAACGTTACCGTTAGCCAACAGACGCACATTAGCAGTCCAACTAGGATTCTCTCCTGTGTGATTCCGCCCTCCAGGTCAGCTCACTACAATATTATCATATATTTACAGACACTACACACTGCTGACTTTGCTGCAGTTTGTTTCTGGATCAAAAGTAACGTTGTGCTCCATGTCTCTAGTTGCGATGGATCCATGCGACTGACGCTTCCTGGGATTGGAAGAGCAACAAGTGTACCCCGTCTACATCCGCCATTCTATAACGTTAAAATTGGCTCCTCAGCGCATAATCATTGTGCATAATATAATATAACATAATATACTCCACCATAAAAGCCTCAAGCCTTGAGGCGACCGGCACTTTCCCGAACAGACGCTCCAAAACGCACTTATAGTTCCTCCGTGGCGGAGGAATACACGGAGGTTTTCTGAGCTATGACATCACACGGCAGGAATGCCGAACGGTGAAAATGCCAGAAGTGGGCCAGCTGCCCGCAGACCTGTCTGTTTACTTTTTACAACGACTGACAGCTGCAGTGGCAAACACTGATCATTGTGCAATTGCGAAGGGGCTTCCCTTTGTTAATGTTTGCCAAACGACCAAAGTTGTAATAATGGCTGTGTACGCTGCTGGCTGGTGGCTAAGCAGCTACCGGTTTGTAGCAAACATTTCATTATAATGAGCAAGTTTACAAGAAGAATAAAAATTTATTGCAATAATAAAGATACTTTCTGGAACAGTCAGCAATTCTTACACACATACGGTGTATATACTAAACCAACCACATTAGACAGTTTCCAAGTAATTAAACTATTTTTCTAGAAATCTCCATTTGTTGCAGCTAAAACACCTAAAATAAGACATTTATCTGATATACACGAAAAAAAAATGTGGTTTTGTAAAAAGACAATATATTGGTATACATTGGTGGAAAAACAGAAGCACAACCAGCTGCAGTTACACACACACACACAGAGGGGCTTTCAGAAATTCAGATTTCTTTCTGAGGTAACACTCACTCAGTAAAAAGGAGCATTATTGATGTATTACTCAGAAATCATCATCGCTGACAGAAGCAGCTACATCAGTATGCCGCTCGTTGGCAGGTTCCAAAATGTGAAGCGACTCAGAGAATGTTTTTTCCAGATCCTCGAGCTCTTTCACCTGCCCATCATAAATCACCTCACCACTGATTACAGTAGTCAATTTGTGGCTTTCACTGGTTATTTCATTGCCTGTTGCATTTGCTCCAGTTTCATTTTGATGGACGTCCTCCTCAGTGATTCCTGAATTGTTGGTAATATGTTCACTGAGCAGAGTTGAGTCAACGCGCTTTTCTTCAGGTTCACCCTCTTCATCATTTTCCTTTGTTTTCACTGGTGAAGCAGTACTTTCAGGGGAGCACGGTGCTGTTAATCCTGGTAAGAAATCAGTGTGGTCTGGTGTATCACAGTGTTCGATCAGTGACGCATAGGGGAGCAGGTCATTGTCTTCTTTGGTCTTCACTTGTCTTCCTCTTGATTCCTGATGTGGCAGGAGTGCATCAAGCAAATCATTTTCCTTTTTTTCAAGCTCTGTATTGGAGGTGGAAGTGTCAAATGGTTCCTCAAAGTCTTTACGCAATGCTTCCAGGAGGTGGCGCATTTTACCCTAAAAAACAAGTCATGCAACCAAAAAAGTGACGATTCCTCAGGTATTTTCAATTTTTTTAAAAACATTTTACCATATGGATATTCTGCATTAAGCTTTTTACCCACCTCATCAAGCCGACCCCGATTCATGTCAATATGCCGATTAATCACTCGGTCAAGGACCCTTGCAGAGAACACAGATTTTCAGATGATACAATAATTATTCATACATAGTGACTTTTTAACTTCTTTGATTATGCTAAAAGAGGAAACTGTCATCAGACCTGTCAGAGATGTGTCCTCTGGACAAGATATCCTCTGTTACAGCAGAAATAAATTCAAGGTACATTAATTCTTCTTCCCTGTCGAGGAACAGAACAATTAACTTCACAATGTGTATATGATTTAAGACTGTTATTACTGCATAATGTTGATGCATGAGACATTCAAATTCTTCCAGATGAATGTAATCATTTAATTCTATTTAATTTAAATCTGTACAGACACAAAGAGAACTTACTCTGCAGACACACTAATCATAACTGGAGATTTTCCACCATCTGATGAAACCCTAGAACATGAGATTTAAATACTTTTATTTTTTTTAATAAATCTCTATTTATTGTTTCCAGAGTTTAGGAGTATATTAGGAAGAAATACTGGCAGAATTAACAGCATGGATGAGACTTCTAGGTCGTTCACAGAAAACATACAAAACACTACGTTGCACATAAAATACAACAATGATATTTTCACCTCACATATTCACCTGGATGATGAATCAAAGTAATAATTGTTTCTGCTCTTGTTTGTTCGAGTGTCTTGTCTCGAAGCTGAAACGTATGTACCATTCAATTCATTCTCAGAACATTCAAGCTCTGTGTTTAATTCCTGCAAAGAAGATTGTAATACCAAAGGGTTATTTTATATTGTCAAGTTATTTTAATTATTATATAATCTTATTAAAATGTATTTGTGAACACTTTTGTTCATGGTTTACAGCAATAACGAAAGTATCACTGAAAATAAGCCACAAATAATCTAAACAAGTAGTCTGAGGACATTCTGATAATCAATCAACGTACAGTATTTTAATAATCACATAATAACATGAAAGGTTACCTGAGTAGGCTCATCACACTCCTGTAAACATTTCCTGGTTTCTGTGCTGCATTAAAGATTGAATTCAAGATATTATAATTCATACATGCTCCACATGTAGAATAACTTGCTGCCATCTATTTCTATCTTTAGAGTGACAGAAACCACAGATGGTAAGTAAATAAGTATTTAACCAGGTGCAGCATTCAAGTGCACTTTCTATCTACAGTATCTTAGCTTTCATTCTAATATTACAGTTCTTGGGGAAATACTGTCAAGTCAAGTATTTTTTACATGTAGTGACGACTGACTTTGTGTATTTTTGACACTTCTGAATAGTAGAAATATTTATTACCTTCCATGATATGTCTCCTGAAGCGTCAGTCTAGAGTTTGTGCAGTCCTGAGGTTTCCTTAATGGTGCTCTGTAGTAGCGATATTTTGACAGGTAGGAAGGTTTTTCTGATTTTAGAGTCTTTGGGGTAAAAGGTTGCTCTTGGGTAAAGTGCTGTGAGTGTTTCTGGAGCAGATCTCCACTGTACGTTTTCTGGCCAGGGTCCTGGAAGGTTTTGTAACAGTTTTGGAATCCTGACGCTCCAAGTGACCATGTTGACGGATTTCTTTGCAAAACAGTCTCTGAGGTCCTGTACTTCATTTCTGATGCTGGGCGAGTGTGATGAGAATGACTCTGAGAACTGACTTTATGTGATGGATAAACTGTCTCCTTAGCATGGAAGGAGGTGAACTTTGGGCTGGAGATCATAGAACTTCTTGAGTAGAGGAAGGGGCTGTCATCATACTGCACAGATAGTCTACTCTAAAGAGTGAAGGGTTAAACAATGAAATTACAATGAGCATTGTTCGTTAAGGTTTACATACACAGTCCCATTTTATCACATACTGCATGTTACACAAACAGTAGGACGAGCTGATGGAAAACAAAGTAACAGCAAGGCACAGGCTTTGATTTCTAACCTGGGCTGAGGAGCAGGAGGCTTGGGTATTCCTCTGTGAAAGAGAGTGTGCTGACTGAGGACGACGCCCTGTTCTCAAGCGTTCCTGACGAATCTGGTCATTGTCTGTAAATAGGAATGGAAAAACTGCATAATAGGCAGAAAAGTACTGCATGTCTACATTTCACTATATCACCAAAATTAGGAATTTTTAAAATAAATGTTGTGTGTTAAAAGATTTAGACTATTTTACCATATTGCATGGATTTAGCCATTGCTTAAATCCACATAACCTTTGCAGATGACAATAACAGCTGTACAGACTTTGTGAAATTTTAATACTGACCACTTGGCTACTTACATTTAACACTATGAATCAAGCTTTTGGGTACTGAGGTATCAATGGCGGCTGTAAAATGAAAAAAAAAGTAAGATGACAGCACATGTACATAGTATTCCATTTATTTCACAATAGAAGTTTTAAGCTGTTTAGCATTTGAAGCATTTTTAGCATCTCTGCCACATGTCTCACCTTTAGCTGAGTAAACCTTTTTATAATGAGACATCATGTGATCTTTAATGATGGATTGTGTTAACTTGCTGGTGGACGGCGGGCAGAAAGCTAAAAGAGGTGGAGAGAAAACAAGATACAGTATTACATCATTTTAATAATCCTACAAATGGCCACAACGTACTTGGTTTATTTACCATGATAATATGGGCACATATTGATACTCACGACTACATTTTGAAGCTCGTCCTTTCACACTAGGGCTGAACCCTAGTCCAGAAGATACACTGCCTACAATGACCATACATGAATAGAAATGGGTTAAAAACAGGTGTAGGAGCCCTATGCTACGTTGTTGTGTATTGGTTTGTTTTGATCACGTGATGGTGACTCATTTAATTAATAGGCTACTTTCACCAGGCACTGGGTTTATATGGACTTAAAACTTTGAAGCTTAAATCACTATGTTCACATTAATCTGAACTATAAAACTTTGAATAGTGAGAGGTGATGACTTAATTTTATTGGCAATCAAGTATCATGTATTGACTAAACAACGTGTTTTAAGTTTATTGATGAGACACAATGTTGAAGATCCTCTATTCATTTCACTATTAGATTAAATGTTAGTTAGGCGAGGTGGCGTCTAACGAAGCATTGAATTACAAGCTGCTGTCTTGCTTTTAGGTATTAAATTTACGATGGCACAAGTCTAAATTGTGTGGCTAAAAGAAAGCCCCCAACTAGAATTTATTTTAAAACACCTAATAAGATTCTAGACAACCTTAGCTTTAGCTAAGTTTCTATTTATTACGCCTATTTCTGCCATCGGCTAGGCTAGCTAATGCTAATAGTATTTGCGTACCTATTCTCGACTCCATGATAACGCTGTCTTCAGCGAAACCCATTTTCCAAAAAAAGGAGCAGCGGCAGACACCCGGAAACTATCGCGTTCGTCTCCGCAATCATTTTAACACTGGACATGTATGGAAATGTAACAGTAAGAACCCGACACTAGCTAATAAGCAGATGAGAGGCAAAGCAAGGCTTCCCCGTCGCCATGCTGGTTGCTATGACGATGGCCGGTGTCGTCATCACGCCCATGCGCACGGCAGATCACGCCACAGACCACCCACCTCCACAAATGCCTCACCTCACCTGTCATTTTACTGGGAAGAGTAAATGAAACAACAGGCTCGGAGAGAAAATCCAGTAGATCTATAAGTATGTAAATTATTGTCATTATTTATTTATTTATTTCTAAAGGAAAGAAGAAAAAGAA
This sequence comes from Betta splendens, assembly GCF_900634795.4. Lineage (NCBI taxonomy): Eukaryota > Metazoa > Chordata > Actinopteri > Anabantiformes > Osphronemidae > Betta > Betta splendens. The sequence goes on along the minus strand of NC_040900.2, from coordinate 5,312,550 downwards.
ATCAGGCAGGAATAATTACTTCTTTTATGCATATCGTGTTTTGTGTCATTGTGCGATTGCTGGAAGCGGATGTGGTATTTTCGGAGCAACCATTTGTAGCTACATGCGTAATCCAAATGGTGGAACCAGTGTGAAGCCCATAAACTGCAAGAAAAGCACGCCTTTATTGTCTTAACAGGCCATTAAAGACAAAGGCATGTGTACTGGAGCTACTGTGTCTACCAATTAACAGCTCAACGCCCTTCTACTCGCACTGAATCAACAAATGTCGGCTTAATAGAGCAGAGAAACAGATTTAAGTGAAAATTCAGAGCCATTTACCCTCATAGGGCCATGAAACAGTAAATATTTATCATTCCTGGCAGGGTCCCTGTCTGCTGCTGGGTTCCAGAGTCATACTCTGTGCTTTCCTCACACAACAGCCATTAGACGCAAACAGACGGCTGTGACTTTATTTGCCATTAGCAGAGACAAATTATAAGCAACCGTGTAGTTATAACTATGTGTAGATGTAAAGATGTTACATTTCTCTTTCAGTTCACATTAGAGCAGGATGTATGATTCATTTGTCAAAGCGAATTTTGATTTTTGACTAGTAATAACTTTTTACACTTCATTTACACCTTTTAATGCTGCTACACTACATATGTCCTAATGTCAAAAGGCCTTGTCTGCGCTATAAACTGCTGCACTGTGCACTGCTAATTGATTTCCACACCCTGACTGTATTAGCGTTCGTGGGTTCTCCCATGTGGCCACTAAAGCCCAAACACAAAATAAAATGTGGTGGTAAGTTCTATAACATCAGTGCTCCTCACCCGTAGATTAACAGATGCCATTTAATGAAGCACCTTAATGACTTTAAGATCTACGATAGACAAGATTAATCAAGGATGTTTGTCATAATGAAAACCACAGACATCAGAGTTTTCAACAGCTCTAATACAGTAGAATGAAACATTGTGGGAAAACTGAGAACACAAAATAGAAAATCTGATTAAAGTAGGTGCATGTTACTTGTGAGAACATTCTGTCAACAGCATATTGTTAATTCTGTTTTCTGTCATGTTCCTTGTATTGTTGTGTAGACCTTTTAACCCCTCACGTCATTTACCAACAAAAGATTGTAAATGACTTAATAGCCGTGTGACACGCCACAATGTGTGAGACATACATTTTGAATGACGCTGTGACCACAAACCAAGTTTGCTGATTTATTTTTTACCCTTTGTGCTTAATACAGACTTCAGTTCATGTTAATGGTTGAAAAATCTGATGCACTGAAATAGAATGACATTAGAAAACATAGGCTACATTTTTTATATAATATAGTTACAATATTTATAATATTTAGGAATGTATGATTTCCACCATGTTCACGCAAGGTGTTTTTTTACTCCACCAGCAAATACATCAGAATAACTTTGATAAGAAATAAAAGCAGATGAAGTTCATTTGAAAACCGTACACACTTTATGACTTAGCCCGTGTTACTAGTTTATAATGTGCGCAGACTAGAGGAGTTGTCTTGTATCACGGTGTTCATAAATAATGTGCCGTTCCTCATACATGTGTATGATGTAATGGTTTAAGGCTACCACTGATTTGAGGTGCATCCCTGAAATGCCGCCCTGCGCCATGTGCTCAGTCGCCGGTTGCCAAACGATGCGAGGTTAAACCTGTTTTGAACTAAAACACCAAAGAGTGAGTAGAGCTATTTATCAGCCTATTGGACGAAGAAGTTGGGGTTTGTGATGCATGGTTTGATGCGCACATCCTTAGGCTAATAGGGCTAGGTGGGGTAGTGCGCTCTGGTAAAGAAAGGGTGGAGAGCATCCTGCACTGCAGCGTGCGTAAAGTTGTTTGTGTGGACACGCTTCCGAGTGTGCATCAGGACCGCACCGCAGGCGTATGTGCGTTTGTATGCGTGTGTCTAGAGTGAGATGGGCATTTGGTTTGCTCCCGCGAGCGGTGCGACAGCCCGGCGAGAGGTCTCACAGCATCTCCGTCCGTCGGGCGAGCACCACGCGCCGTAGAGAGGCGGAGGAGGAAGAACGAGGGGGGACGCGGCGGCAGACAATGCGGTTTTGCACTGCGTTCATTTCTTTGTACAATTCACGTGCGCGTCCGCCAAAAGATGACGCGCGGAAGATGTAGGGGATGAATTCCACGCGATCCGGCTGTTTTTGAGCAATTTTTCCCCCCACAGTCGCATTGAACACGTTTTCCTGCGGTTTGCTTGGGAACAAAACAGAGATGAAATTCCCAATAGAGAACCCGCGGAAACAAGTTAACTGGGACCCTGAGCAAGGTGGGTGAATATTTGGACTATCCATTAACTGCATACATGTTATTTAATACTACCAATCTTAGCAACACCTTGCGGAGATACCTGAGACTCAGTTTATCACGTCAGTACGCTACCAGTTTGTTCAGCAACGGCTGCACGATGTTTAATTTATGATTTCATTTATCGTGTCGTGAGTCCCCCTTGACTGTTCTTGTATATTTCTGTGATGCCCTTATCATAAGACAAAGCGTTGGAGGAAATGTCTTTATTCTCCATCCTTCCTGTGCTCAGCTGTGCGAGGCAGAGCTGCTGGGAGCGGACTCCTGCATCGTCAAGGCGGCAGAAACAATCAGGCTCAAACCGGAAAACCTGTCGAAATAAAAGCTCAACTTTTAACGTTGAACAATAAACGCCTTATATATTTGTTGCGTAAAATATGAACCCTTCATTATGTTCCTAAACTAAGACAGACTTGCGTTATTTACATAGATAAGCCACGGGCTGTTTCCAAAACAATAATTTATTTAACCGGAAGTTGCTCCAAACTCCCCTCCAATGTGGATGTACTTCATTTTTTGAGGGCTTTAAAACTATATGCCGATTTTATGAGTTCATTTTCCTGTAAATATTGTTAGGGGGTAAATAAAACATTACTTATTACTACTTGAAAAATGATGTCATTTACAATTTAGATTTTTCTCTAAGGTCTTCACATGTTATTCAGGCTGCTTTGACTTCTGATTCCGAGGCTCAGCTGGTGAATTGAACGCCTGCAACCTGTCTAGTTCCACAGGGAAAAGCAGGGCTAAGAGTCGACCTGAGCCAACCCAAAAATTGTCTTTATATGTTTTTTACTACTAGACTCGGATTTTGATTTTGATCACTAGTGGGTAAATGCTGCTTTTGCCACCATGTAGTGTGAGTGCATCACATGTGTTTTTATTGGACCTGATGGACCAGCATGTTTGCTGATTCCTGCTGCGGTGAGCAGACATGTTGGAAGTAGAGATGGGCTGAGACAGAGGATCAGATGTTATCAGTTAAAAAAAGGGCTGCCTTCCACTCAGGCCTAATTCAATTTACAGAAATCAATACAAAGCAACTTCAATAGTTTAAACAAGATTTTAGATGAATGCTTCACATCTTCAGACATTTGAATCACAAAGCAAATTATATCCATCACAGTTTGAATTTTGTTTTATAATACTAATTGATCTGTTTATGCTTGTTTTCAGTCCCTGAAATTAATGTGCTGATAAGATTTTCTGATCTGCCCTGTAGCAGCCTGAAACATACTGAAAACCATCACCGGTGCATTACAAAATACTATAAGACAGCACTTCTGCCGCTTCACCTCTCACTCTCAATTTTCAAATTTATCTCATGTGCTGACCACAGTGCTGAAAGACATACACTGCAAATGGAAAGTGGCAGTTTTGCACCTTCCTAAGCTCGTGGCATCTTATTGATTCACTCATGATACAGGGATGAGAATCCTGCGCTTCCTGGGTGTCCTTGACTCATCCGGACAGTGTGTGTGTGTGTGTGTGTGTGTGTGTGTGTGTGTGTGTGTGTGTGTGTGTGTGTGTGTGTGTGTGTGTGTGTGTGTGTGTGTGTGCGCGCGCGCGCGCATGTGCATGTGTTTATGTAAGTTTTTGATTAGCATATCCCATAAGTGGTACTTTCCAATTAAACACACGAGTGCCTCCCATCGCTGATCAATTCCTCCTACCATGGATCACCGTCACTGCAGAAAACAGGCTGTTCTCCCAGCTCTCAGCCCTTCATGTTCTCCAGCGCTAGAGAGGCGGGGGCATCAGAGGTGAAGCCTGCAGCTCTGAGTAGCTTATGACATGCCTTATATACTGCGCACGTTATCCTGCGTCCTAGGTGCTGCTCACCTGACGCCTGACTCGTCCCAGCATTTATTATGCTGAAACTTATCTCACATCTCAAACTCTCCTAGAAAAAAAGGACTGCTCCCAAAGAAGATAAGTCAATTTTCACCTCCACTTAGTAATAGTGTAAAGCTGCAGGCGCAGGTGGTTTGAGCCTTGTTAGTTTATAATGAGTGGAAAGAAATGCTGGTGCATGCAAATGTGCAACTCAAACCTTGAATGCTGTTGTTGTCTGGAATGCATTACGGTCACTCAGCTAACCAGTGCACTCCGACGTCCTAATTCTATTAATGCTCATAATTCAGGGTGTCCATTTGAGGTCTTGCCGCTACAACATTAAATTGATGGTAAAGGTTTCTGCATTAGTACTCGACGTAGAGCCCGTGGATCTCCTAGGCTCAGTTTCAGCAGACTAATGGCTTTCATGTGAGGATCCCAAAACAAATTATCAGGTTGGAAAGACAGCGGGTAAATGGAAAGTCTCGCTGCAGGTCGACTTTGGCGAAGCTTCAGTCCCGATAACGTTTCTTTGTGCCGATAGCTCTGGGTGACAGCTCTGCAAAAAGCTTTTAATAATCCAGTGTAAGATCAGGAAATTGCTTTTTAATGTATTGTACAAGTAACAGGATTATCGTCCTAAGGAGGTGCATGATGTTATTGTTCTATGTTTAAAATGAAAGCAAATGAAAAATGAAAAGTGTGAAACAATGCTACAATTACACTGTTTCCAGGAATTCATTTTAATTTTCTTATCATTGCACATATTGGTTATTATAAACAAAGGCTTTGTGTCATATTTCAAACTCTGCTGATGCCTTAAAGGCCAATACACGACGCATACAAAACAACATCTGAGGAGAATTTCTCTGATTACTTAATCTGTCATCACAGTTTTCATATCCCATCTGTACAAGATTCAGGGCCTTGAGCCAATTATCAGAAGATGCTGCCAGAATTTATCTGCCAGAAGAATGTTCAAAAGATCAAGTATTACAGTCCTTGTCATAAATAGCGCAGTACACGGTGTCTTAACTCCCGTCTTATCTGTCCTCTCATCTCTCAGTGGCGGTGCAGACCAACCTGGTCCCGCCCAAAAAGCTCCAGCCGGGCATGGTGAAGTCCAGCCTGGTCCATGCCAGCGTCGCCACCATGCAGAACCCCATGGGCTACGACCCCAAGGCCAACGGACACTGCCCGCTGCCGCGCCTGTCCATCTCCTCGCGCTCCGCCAGCATGGTGGCCAGCATGGACGCCAGCTGCGACGGCTCGGCCGCGGCGCTGCACTCCGTGATGAAGTGGAAGACGGTGCTCGCCGTGTTCATCGTGGTGGTCCTCTACCTGGTGTGCGGCGGCCTCGCGTTCAGGGCGCTGGAGCAGCCGTTCGAGAGCATCCAGAAGACCAGCATCACCATGGAGAAGGCTTCCTTCCTGGAGAGACACCCCTGTGTTACTCCGGATGAGCTGGAGGCGCTCATCAAGGTGAGTGACTGGGAATAAAAAGGTCTTCACATACTGGGAGATGTTTTCTCCACTTGGACACGTTGCATCGTTGCACCCATTCATCCCCCATAAGATTAGTTTGTAGGAAGATATGATGTGATTCAATTTGATTGGGAGATAAGACGAAGAAAGTCAGCGGACTGACCTTTGTGGCGGCGGTTTTGTTGATGGCGCCTGCTATCGGGGGTAATTACAGGTTCCCAGGCTAATTAATTCTGGTTTCATTAGCTAGTCACATGAGCCAGAACAGCTTGGAGACCACTTCCCTTCATGTGCTCATTGTCCTTCAGCAAATTAAGCCCTTAATGACCGTGACTACGGCCAGGAATAAACAAATGCTGCTACATTTTACTGAGTCATTTCTCATGTGCTCGTGGAGTCGGTTATGTCATGTATGTTATGCCTAATTGAATTTGATATTGACACCTATAAGTGGTCGTGAGGCCCCTGCTTTGAATTGTTGTCATTGTGCTGTAGTGTTTTGGCGAACCTGGAACCTAAAAACACAAGCGAGCGGCTTAGACTAATCACTGGAGCACACGGTGTTCTCACCAAATCAAAGGCACCAAACTGAGGGTTTGCCAGTATTAAGCACAGTCAAAGGGCCGTCGTCATTGTAGCACTTGAAATGCTAATTTCATTTCATGTAGCCTCTTCATTCTTCTGCCTCTCATGCTGATAAGCTGATAAATTGATTATGCATATTCAGGGGGCACGCCGCCTACGCCGTGCCCCCTGGTTGGTCCGCGGTAAACGGGTAAATGTCAGAGGCAGGACTCCAGCAGAAACAACAGTGACTCCTTCCGTCTGACGGGAGATATTCTCCTGAGGTGGTAGAAAATACTTAGTCCGTGTATTTTTCATGTTACATAACAGCACATAGGTAATCTGAGAGACAAATGTTAATTCCTGCCTACGTCCCGCAATGTTTATGCTCTTTAAATAGATGTGCGGGTACCGTGGCCTTTATTTCACAGCTGTCACACATTTATGGATTCTCAGTTGTTTTGATTTATTTATTTATTTCGTTACACAAACATCTTGTAATTACCGCAGCTTTTATGTTCGGGCCCAACAGACGACTTGATTGAATAACCGAGAGTCTGAATGCCGCAGACCCTCAATAATAGGTGTGTTGGTACAGTATGGAATTCCAGAGTGAGGCTTTAACAACACCCACACACTTTAAATATGGAAAGTGGCTCACGGCCGCAACATCACAGCTGTCTTGACTGTGAGAAACACTTGAAGTGAGGTTTTTCAATGTTTGCTGTCAACAGCGTGCTCCATGTTGTCCCGTTTTAACACAACATTAAGTCAAACCTAGAAATGTAACAGGACCATAGAAGGATTTGTGACAATTTAAGTCCATAAAGCCTAAGATGAAATATGGCATGCCTGAGAATACATAATTCTGTGGGCAATCGATCGCATACCCACCTGTATGGAATTGCAATTTAAAAAACTGACAGAGAACAATGAGAGTTTGATTTAAGATGGCTTAAAAAATGCTGCGTTTGCAGTGCGGCCCGTTTCACCAACAAGGAGAATGTTCCCATCAGATTGAGGCTTAACTGTGCATCTTAGAGCGCCGTCGACTTTGTCAGCAGGCCCCGCTCTGCCCGCTCCCTCTAATATCACTAACATGGGTCAAGATCCGAGGCTGACGTGGTACAAGTGGCACGGAGATTGGAAAATGATTTGAGAGCGGCGTCAGTGTGCAGTTGGCTTAGTGGGAAGTTTGATTTGTGAGGGCGTGCGGCGGAAAGTGGGAAAATCAGTCAACAGTCCCCGCAGACAGACAGAAGATTATCAGGGAGACAAACTGACCGCCAATGTTAGTTATTTTCCCAGTAAGAGTTTGGAAGGTTTGTGAGGGCGGAACAACAATGGACCCACTTTTATCACAACACAACACAAAACCCACTGAATACAGTCAGTGTCAGGTCCCAGATTCACAAAAGCCACTGATGCTTGTGGTGCGTAACTTTTAAGCCACAAAAGCACTGTCGTGACTTTGTAAAAATCAATGACAGGATCTCCTGAGGAGAAGTGTGGAAATAAAAACCTTTAGCATGATGCGCCTGGGGTGCGGAGGAGATCAATTATTCATCGCAGGCGCTAGCCTCCTGTGGCTCAGAGCAGCAGCGCTAATGGCAGCTGAAGACAAAAGTGTCTGCTGGATGTATGATCGGATCCCTCTCATCGGGTTACATGCGGGTCCGGCAGAGGCCTGGAAGTCAGGGTGCTGCTGGGAATCAATAGCAATATTAAATGGGAAGAAGCTGACTTTTCTCACACAGATGAATGTTCATTGCTGAGCTTTAGCGGTGATGGTTCCAGTCTAAGCTAACGCCTGTCATTATCTACTATCTGAGCATGAAAGTGATATTAATCTTCTTGTCTAACGCTCAGCAAAAGTGGCATTTACCAATCTGTTGAACTACACTTGATGGATTTAACACTCTGTTGAGTTTTGTTGGTCCTTCAACCCGCGGTGTCACGGAAATAATGAATATCAAGCCGCGCGTGACGCTCGCACTGACAAATAACACCATTTTTTTGCTATGTGAAGAAGACGCCTTCGGGACACGACGCTTCACAAGCGCTCCATCACCGCTCCCCCAACAGGTTCCGTTATCGGCCTGTTTGTGCTGTGTCAAGCCGCCGCCGCTCGCTCTCAGACCCACAGTGGGGACGCAGCAGCGGTGACTCACTGTTGTCAAACGGCTCGCCGAGTGGAGCCGACGGGACAAAAAAGGCAACGGGGCAGCGTGAGATGGAGGAGACGACCTATTAGCGAGGCGGCACTCGAGACCCGCGCCGCACGGCGACTTAACGCACGCCCGTTGACCTCCTGGCGCCCGCGTTAGCCGCTAGCCCGTCCGCCCACCGACCGGGCGCCCACGGGGCCTAATTGGCCTCGCGGTGACTCACGCTGTGGCGCGATGCGCAGCGGCGCCGTTATTGACACGAGTCAGGCCTCATTTATCGATGAGTCACTCGCAGTGGCTGCAAATAAACGGGGCAACCTGCGGTAAAAGCACGTCAGCACACGCAGCACGGATGACATCATTTTATTTAAAGCCAAAACGCTTCACACCAACACCAGTGTTTTGAATGAACTCAATCCTCCTTTAAGGTGTACCTAATAAAGTGGCCAGGGAGTGTACACAAACTTGCTCTAGTCAGGGTTTCATATAACAGCTCAAATGGACGACAACCGTCTGCACGGCTGCAAAGCTTCCACGCGCTCGAAGTGAAGCTACAGATATTAGTATGGATCGGTGGCGCTGCTGCAGAGCGGGGAGCTTGGCAGCACATCCACCGCGAAGGCCGGTGAAGGAGATAGGGAAGCTCCGAGCCGGCTGGATCCCAGCCACGGCCATAGGGCAGAAACACACACGCACACACACGCACACACAGACGCACGCACGCACACACACATACACGCAGAAACACACACACACACGCAGAAACACACACACACGCACACACACGCACGCACACACACTTATATGCACATGCGCATGCACACAAACACGCACACACAGAAGGATATAAGATGTGCAGTTAGGCGCCGCGTTAACGATGCTGCAGTGGAGAACATAAAAACACATTACGAGGACTTGGTGGTGATTGCGTGTGCGAAGGAACGGTCGTGTTGGTGCTCACTCCCTCCCGCTCACTGGCGCCCCGAACAGAGGAGACGGGAGTCATCAGGCCTCTGAACGGCACGTGCGGGGGGATTGCCCACATTTCTAATGCACCATGAACTTGGCTGTGAAAAGGCGAGAGGCAAAAATAGCCCTGCTCATAAAGTATTCATTCACATTCTGAGGCTATTTATAACGGTCCCTCGATGCTGGAATTAGGTTATTATTATTTGGGGGTTATTACGCATTTACCGCTCTGATGTTAGCTCTATACAGCAGCTGTGCCTCTTGAAAGCTATAAAACATCACTAGCGTAATTAGTTGATTTTAAAAGCAAAAACGCGGGGTTTCGCACTGGGAGCGGAGGTGATCACATGCCAGATTACGAGCGGGCGTGTGCGGCGGCGCGTGGCCTCCGCTCCGTCTGCTTGGGAATGTATGTCACGAGAGCCGGCGCATATTTTATCGCACGGTTTCGGGCAGCAGCCGGCGCCGACGGATCCGGGGCCGCCGCGAACGAAGGAGGGAACCTCGGCGGGTGCCGGCGCACGCACCCGCGCCATTCCTCACCGAAGGCGTCCCTCGGATCGACTTTTATGTCAACACGAGCAACGTTTAACGGCGCCCGGAGGCGAAATTCAAACAATAACAGAAACCTAATGCCTTTCTCATAAAATCCATACAAACACGTAGTTTGGGAAGGAGACATAACAGATTATGTGTTCACGGCTGCATAATGGAGCACAGGGGGAGATCAATGGGAATAATGATTCAGTAAACGCAGACATTGTGGCTTCTTAATGTTTTTCTGACATGACAAGATGAGGAAAAAAAACAAAAACGAGGGACTGGAGGGAAAAACAAGAGAAAGGCCCTTCTGCTGCACAGCCTGTGTAGATTTAGCCGGCATGAACTGTTAAAACATGCAAATTGGGCAAAGTGGAGAAAGTTCCACGTGAGCAGACAGACACTGAATAATGGGACCAGATCTCATGCGAGGCGGAAAAACACATACCCACCGCGAATACATAACAAGATTGGCTGCTTTCTTTCACAGCCCATAAAATTAAGTTTTTAAAAGAAACTAGAGGGGAATGTCTCGGCTGGCTTTTTTTTTCAGGGTTTGGCACAGTCCTCCCTCTCCGCGTTGTCGATGTGATCTCACGTCTCTTTCCATCAGTCGGTGACCTTGCAGGTTGATATAGAGATCGTCGCCGAGCCTTGTTACACGCAGACGCCGAGTTATCGTCTGTTTATGGCGTCGAGACTTCATGAAGTAAAATCAAAGCGGACACGCGTTGGGGCGTGTTGCGTTCGGGGGAAAAATGAAATGTCAGTGTTGATGAAGGGCCTAAATGTGAGACTGGTCCCGCTCAGCGTGTCTGTGAAGCCAGAGTATGCATCTTGATTTCCTCGTGCTTATTGTGATCTTCTCGCAGCACGCCATAGATGCTGTGAGCGCTGGAGTGAGTCCTATCGGAGACACGTCCTACAACTCCAGCTACTGGGACCTGGGCAGTGCCTTCTTCTTCGCCGGAACCGTCATCACCACCATCGGTAACTAATCCCCTCTCTCTCTAGCTTCCACGGCCCTTTTATAGTGCTTGAATTTCATTTCACCTTCTCATAATGCAGAAACTGAAAAGTCTTAGTCCATTACAAATGTCTGTTAAACGGAGCAAATCGGTTTCCAGCTGCCCTCGGGTGAGTCTCCCAAATCCCTCTAACTCTCATGATGTGGTGCTAAATGAAGCAGCTCCAACAACCTGAGGCCATTTAATACATATTGTTGCATAGGAGCCATAATTCCCAGATTATAGCTCCTGTTATCTCTGTTAGCTGTGCTTTAATTCAGCTTACTGGGAAAACACAACGCCCCTGACCCGCTCCCGTCCAGCGGCATCATTAAATATGGCATTTGCTATTATGCTCTACTTTAGCCAGATAAACACGAGAACTAAAAGCTCAAATGGATTTGGATGAAAGGGTGTGTTTTATTTGAACAGAGCAGGATTATTCCGGGGGGGAAGGTAAGTGAAAGTAAATATTCGGCGTAAGAGCGTCCGTTCACAAAAGGTGGACGGGGCCAAACACGCGCGCCCCTTTGTTGTATCCGTGTCACCGTGGGCCCATAATTAACGCAATTTTCTCTAAAAGGAACCTAATTATTGTCTCCTGGTTTCCTCCTAGTGCTCCAGTAACTAAAAGCTATTGCATAAGCGCATCAATTGATCATGTTACATAAGAACACTGTATTGTCTGCCTTCCTTCGCGCGTTCGCATGGCCGCGTCCCTTTCATCACCTCTCGGCTCCTCACTCGTCTCCTCTCTCCCTTTCATTCCAATTTCCATTGTCCCAACAGGTTATGGAAACATAGCTCCCAGCACGGAGGGCGGGAAGATCTTTTGCATTCTTTATGCCATCTTTGGCATCCCGCTCTTCGGCTTCCTGTTGGCGGGCATCGGAGACCAGCTGGGGACCATCTTTGTGAAGAGCATCTTGAGAGTTGAAAAGATTTTCAGGGTGAGCGGCGAGTAAAAACAATGCGTTCTCCACTTCCTGGCTCCTTTGTAGGGTTTACTTTTGTGTTTATCATGGGCGCTCTCATCACCCCAGTGCACTTAATTAGCCATTTTACTTGCTCTGACAGCTTGTCCCGCCTTGTTTTTCTCCCGTTCGCAGCAAAAGCACCGCCAGATCAGCCAGACCAAGATACGGGTGACGTCCACCATCCTGTTCATCCTGGCCGGCTGCATCGTCTTCGTCACCATCCCCGCTGTCATCTTCAAGCACATCGAGGGCTGGACCACGCTGGAGGCCATTTACTTCGTCGTGATCACGCTGACCACAGTGGGAATAGGCGACTATGTGGCAGGTACCGACGCGCTCCGTTCCACTGTCAGACGGATCTCGCTGATTTGTGACCGCATGGGTTTTTTCCCCTCCACGGCAGGCGGCAACCGCAGGATCGACTACATGAAGTGGTACAAGCCGCTGGTGTGGTTCTGGATCTTAGTGGGCTTGGCCTACTTCGCGGCGGTCCTCAGCATGATCGGGGACTGGCTTCGAGTGCTCTCTAAAAAGACCAAAGAGGAGGTGGGCGCCGTTCAATTACAATATGTTCGCGAGGCAGCAAAATAAAGGATCGCTCAGATGCTCCCGTCAGGGATGTGTTTCAGATTTGGCTCGCAAAAATAAAACGACCTATTGATCCGAGTGGAAAGAATGAGCTCGGGGTAGAATTTCTCGTATTAGATGGTGGTGAAAACAGAAACTTTATAAATAGTGACAGTGATATTGTGCATTGTTCTTCTTGTTGTGACTAAATAGTACAGATTTAGCTTTTATTGGGATTCAGTTGAACAACAACAGTAATAGTATCAGCCTTCCCTCCTAATCCTCCCTTTACTTCCACGTTGGCGCAGGTTGGGGAGTTTAAAGCCCACGCGGCCGAATGGAAGGCCAACGTACGGGCCGAGTTCCGCGAGACCAGGCGCCGCCTGAGCGTGGAGATCCACGACAAGCTGCAGCGGGCCGCCACCATCCGCAGCATGGAGCGCCGGCAGCTGGGCCTGGAGCAGCGGGCCCACTCGCTGGACATGCTGTCGCCGGAGAAGCGCGCCATGTTCGCCAGCCTGGACGCCGGGCGCTTCAAGACGTCGTCGCAGGAGAGCATCGACGGCAAGCTGAACAACCTGCGGCTGAAGGGCGCCGGCGAGGCCTACGAGCAGCAGGGCGGCGAGCCGGCGCCGCAGACGGCCTCGTCGTCCGAGGAGAACCTGTGCAACCTGCGCTTCGGCTCGCTCACCAAGCTGGCGCGGCGCAACCGCAACCGCGAGCTGCGGCGCAACATCCCGGAGGACGCGCGGCGCCCCAGCGTGGGCGCGAACAGCGGCGGCGCGGCGCCGGGGGAGGGGGGGGCGGCGGCGGAGGGGGAGGAGGGCGAGGCGGACGAGGAGAACGGGGAGCGGAAGGAGGGGAACACCAGCCTGACGGATCTGTCCACGTACACGGCGGACCGCGCCAGGCTGAACGGATTCGTACCCGCACACGCCAACGACGGCGAGGACCCCTGAGGCCCACGGGCCGAGTCAGAGCGAGAGTGCATGAGACTTTTAGATGTCATGAAATGTGCCTTTCTGTTTCCTATGCTTAGATTGGACCTGCTGCCAGGGAATTTTCATCGTGCCATAGCCATGGGAGGAAAACGCGTTGCCAAAAATGAATAAAAACTGAAGAGACAGAGGAGACTGTAGTTAAATACCTCATTACGGATGTTGCTGTCTAATGGGCTACTTAAGGCTTTTCATTTCTCCTGGAGCGGTTTTTCAGCCATGTTATCCGCCGGCGCCCGCGGCCGGACCTTCGGGGGCGACGACCACCCGCTCATGCGCCGACGTTCTTTTTTTATCCCCGTGGGCCGCGCATGCAGCGAGCTTGATTCACGCCATTTGTTTTCAGAAGCAGCATTGTTCTCCGCTTTGCGAACTCACTCTCGGGGGCTGTTTCGGCTCCGTGTAAAAGAGGAAAAGGACTAATAAACCAACAAAATAATAAAAAAAAGGTCGTTGTGATTCTTCCGGATCAATAGACAATAGCAAGCATTTACCCACATGGCGTGTACAATTACTCCTACATGGTATGTGACTTTGACAATGTAGCCTTGGCTTTTAACGTACTACATACTAAGAGCTCATAAAAAAATGAAGAAGCGAATCCTTTCGATTGTGCATGGTTCTTAAAACGCAACCACCAAAACACAAACGCCACCATCCTCTGAACACTGAGCAGGAGTCCACGCAACGCAGTCCTTCACCTCTGGCCATGAGATTGTCAGCGACGTCACGCGCTGAACTGTTTTTTTTAATTTTCATATTCATCACTCATTGTCTCTCACGCGCGCACACACACACACACACACACACACACACACACACACACACACACACACACACACAAACACACACACACACGCTATGTCTTGACACGGCTTCAATAAATGAATGTGATGCTGTTGTTTGTATCCACCGAGCATGTTGCATCTGTGTTTACTCCTTTTTTTATATCACAAAAGCCGGTTGTACGACTACACTTCCTGTTTGTTTGTTTTTTATATTTCTCTTCTTAAACTGTCTAAACACATGTGCATTTAACAGGTACTGATGCCTCCACCTGCTTCAGCGCGTACTGAACTATTAGCACCATCACTAGTGTGCATTGCATGCATTTCTAAAAAGTGACTTGCTGAACACACTGGTTGTACTTGTAACCTGTTTTTGCTATGAACAGCATTAACCCTCGACCATGACCATGACCTGTGAGGAGTTGATAGACTATTTGTTGTGTACAGTTTATTTTATGAACAGATCACATTAAATGTAGTGAGTGCCTTTTCTCAGATAATAAACATGACGAAATAAACATGAATATGCAAGTTCTTTTGGGGCGAGAATGGATTTTTCTATGGACTCGGCTACAACTGATTCAAGTCACATCAGCCAAACACAATCTTCTCAAATCACAAATTCACTGCAGCCTTTTTTCACTTTTACCAGCGAGTTTGCTTTGATGCACCCTTGCAAATTCAATGACAGAATTCATTATTATGTAACTGACTCCCAGTGTTGCAGGATGATGGAGCCCAGCAGCCGGAGCCACAGTCACGTGTGCCAACGTGTACGCGACAGCCATGACAAGCAGCGAGGCCGATCGGTGAAGTGACGGCTATAAATTACACCTAATGGCAAAGTGTGTGAGTGGAGCGTTTCCTCCAGGTCACCTCCTCCCTCCTGCTTCCACTTTCACAACAAGCACCGAGCAGAATATACAAATCTTCCTAAAATACACAACTGAGCTTGAAGTAAGTTCTCCGGATATAAATGATGTATAATGTCACATTTTAAGGTGGGTGCAGACTTTCACAGACACCTGTGCATCTTTAATCAGGACGTGAAAAAGCCTCCAATTCATCCACATCCTGCGCGTGTTCACTTTGCACACGGCGCCCACACCTGCTGCTTTCATCACCTAATTATCTGCTGCTCAGCGGAGCCGCTGAAACGGATCCAAGCTACATCTGCACGAGAAAAGTTTGTCCTTTTGATTTGCTCCTTGTAGTTTTTTTTTGTTATGTTTGTCTTTCTTATTGTTATTCCATTCTCTCTCTCTCTCTCTCTCTCTCTCTCTCTCTCTCTCTCTCTCTCTCTCTCTCTCTCTCTCTCTCTCTCTCTCTCTCTCATCATTTAGCTCTGTCAAAAATAAACTGCTCATTTCTGGTCTCAACACTTGTTTGATGCAGAGCATTTTTTTTTTCTGGCGTTGGTCGTTTTCCAGCTTGTCGACAGTCAAATCAACAAAACTGCACTTTTACAATATCACACAGGCGTCTACTGTGAAGCTGTGAGGCCAACAGTCCAGACCCAGAGAATAAACGAGCATCCGGGCCACGTACTGTACTAACCTTGCATCCCCGGCTAGCTCTTCAATAAGAACCTTGGCAGTTAAGGCCGTGAAGCATGGCTAGTAGTCATGGTAATGGCCGACGTGAAATATATTTATACTGTGAAAGCCCTGAAGACTTGGTGTTTGCAGGGAGCATGCGAGATTGGAGCTGGAGCCGTTGTCAGCAGATTGAAGCGCGTTGATCAACCTGTTTACCTGTCAATGCGAACGCCAATCCTCCGCCAGCACCGAGAGCTGCTCCCCCACATTCGGTCTTATTATAATTATTCGCGAGTTTTCATCAAGCTGGTGCCAGAACAGGGGACTTGTTGTGAGGAAGGAAGAAAGTGCGAAAGTGCTGAGAGCGACAGGAAGGATGATGAGGAGGAAGAGTTGGGGGGGGCGTCAGACGGTCGCCCGCGGGAGCTCCGCGTGCTCGACAGGAAGGAGAAACCCTAACACTGACAGAGTGTCTGGTACATGAGACCCCCGAGTGAGGACAGAGGTGCGGTATGATGTCATCCGTCCAAGTGAGGAGAAACCCATGATCAAGATGCAGATGCAGATGCAGACGGATGATGTCACCGTCCTTCATGATGTGTCAAAGTAAAAGCAACAAATCCAGGTTGTTGTTTGTTCAGCTGGAGCATAACTAGACTGCGTCTATTCTTAGCTTACGTTACAAATGTCTTCCTTATGTAATGATATTATCGTTCAGCTGTGGACTGCTATATCGGTCCATCTGTTTCCTTTTTTAGCACGTGTGTATTGGGTTCAGACCTTCTCTGCCGCACGTGCACGTGCACATTATCCTCCGTATTCCCACGGTTGACACCAGCCACAGCTGCCGGGCCTGGGATTGGCCAGCGCCAGAGCCCCGGAGCGGGTCGGTGTTGTCACGTACATGCGAATCTGGCCTCGCGCTCCCATCGCGCCTGCGAGGAAGCCGGGGTCGCCGGCGAAACCCTGCCAGGGTTCCATAATAAATAGGTCCGTTAAGAGCCAAGGACGGGACCCGGGCTTCACCACACTCTGCTGATGCTGCTCGTTGGGCGTGTTGTTTAACAGGCCGGAAGGGATGAGGGGGGAAATATCCTCACCTTTTGATGTGTGGCGACAAACTGAATGGCGTCATGCATTTTAAACACATTATAAGGACACGGCTCCCATAAAGGAGGCCGGCGCACGGTTAAGCTCCCCACATAAAAGGACCGCGTGCAGCTCAGCAGCCTCTGATCGATGGGCTGCATGAAGCCGCTGCACAACGCTGGCAGGAAAAAGATCACAGTAGATAATATTTGGAACCTATGTCTGGATTTTGTGTATAAAATATTACACATTGCGCAACAACGTAATTGTCCACTAGAGAGCACCAGACACCTACATTTGTGATACTATATACAGGCATTACACACGCTTTGCATTTAAAATAATTAAAACAAATAAGGAGACTGGTTGTAAATGTGTTTTGTAAACAGAAAAGAAATCACCGTGTCTGTTAATGTGGCCACACTCTTTCATATATATTTACTGAAGGACGTGTGGCATCTAACAGCTGCGTATTAAAATGCTCGCACCTTCTTCAGATGAGCGCAGTGACATTTGCATCCAGATCCGGAAGCTGTTCACAGAAGGCTTCACACCACAGGACCACTGTGAGGCTCCACCCCGGACCAGCTGTTCGTGCCTGGCTGCTAACGATAATGAAGCACCTTGATAGCAGGTATGCACACGCACAGTCAACCAACACGCAGGTTTTGTGTTAGGTGATGCAACACAGCTGAATTAGTTCCAAACCAGTACACTGTTTGACAAGTGGCCAGTGAGAAACGGCCTCCTGGATGTGCTGTCAGCCACACATTCAGGGAGGTTGGTGAGCAGGGTGAGGTCATCCATCGAGGACGAGACGTTCAAGTCTGCACATCTGGAAGGAACACAACACATATGAAAGCTTTTAAACTCACTACTATACTGTAGTGCCCATGCTGTACTGACTGTAATGATCTAAATATTGAAATAAGCCTCTTATTAGCCACAATAACAAAAACCTCTCCTGGTCTTTAAGTCTTTAAGCCACATGAGTTAAGGAAACACACTTATAAAATTACTTTATTTATTATTACTTACTTTTATATTCAGTGTCATGTGTCAATATACATGTCACAGTACTGTGAATTATGTCTCAGTATCTGTTTGCTTCATACGTGCAGCGCTTTACTCTGGTTTATGATTCTGTGAATCAGTTCAAATAAATAATTGATAATCAGCTTTTTTTGCGCCGCAGGCAGCGACTGAACATTAACACATTCAGAAAAATGAATCAGTGCTCCATCTCCAGCTTTGTTCCCAGATGACAAATTGTGGTCCATTTAACCTAAGATTATAGTTTAAGGGGAATCAGATCAATTATTTCATTCTTAGAAAACTGAGTGCACTCCATTAGAGTTCGACCACTTCCTCCTCTCTAGATCTCTACTAATAACTCGCTAATAAACAGCAGAGGAGGACACGTGATCTGCTAGAAACCAGGACACGATGACGACAGGGGCCAGGAGCCCATTCTGCTCTGTGTGATGCTGTCTTATACTGTGGTCCCTGTTACCTGGTGCGTCCACGTGAAGGCTGTGGAAGAAGCCAGCAGCGCCCCCGTGTGGTCAAGTCAGATAAATAGTGGCCACTACTGTCAGGGATCAGTAGATCATAAAATCAGCTGTAAAAACGTGACAGGTAAGGTCACGGGGCTGCAGGCTGCTCTGTGGCATAGAAGTCTATGCTAATGTAATGTTGACCATACCTGGATGTGAATGGAAATAGTGCAGTGTGTTATGTTGAACCAAGATAAGCAATGTGGTGTAAATGTAAATAGCGCCTGCCGTCTGTTCAAGTCAACACAGAAATGGACGCCGGCTGCAGTGTTGCGCATCGGCCCTGGTCACCGCCTTGCACGGCCTCTGGTCTTCAAAGAAGGCCCTCTGAAAATAGTTCGAGGGGCTTTAAAGTTTAAGTTTTGAGTGTTAGTTGGCTGCGTTTCACGCTAGTGCTAGTGAGACAAAGCAGGTCTGCTCCATCGCATGGACACCGAAGCCCTTTCACATCCTCT
Source organism: Betta splendens (assembly GCF_900634795.4). NCBI lineage: Eukaryota > Metazoa > Chordata > Actinopteri > Anabantiformes > Osphronemidae > Betta > Betta splendens. The sequence continues at coordinate 5,293,664 of NC_040900.2, read as the reverse complement.
GCTATTTCATCATTATCACCAAATAAAGACCTAATGGAATGCCTTAAGTAAAAATAGGAACAGTCACAACAGCAGGGATTTATTGGTATAGTTCGGCTTTGGCCTTTTAAACCATAGTGTGGGATGTTTCCGAATGATGACAGGCTGTGCCTTTCGGCTGTTGGCTTTACTCAGTCCTTCAGTGGAAAAAATGTGTTTCTCATCTTAGATGTGCTGTAATTGTGATGCACCGCATGCTACTGGACCTTGACATGGTTTATCATGCTAATGCGCGACACCGGCCTAGCTCGTTGTGTTGCGCCGTGTGTTTGCAGCCCGGCGACGCCTGAGCTCACGGTACCAGAACATGTGATGGCTGAGTGCTCTTGAATTATGTAGCAGTGTGGCACATCCGGTAATTTGACTCCATCCTGTAATTCTGGGAAGTGTCACGATATGTCAACATGAGACGGAGATGCATCGTGAAGATAAATGTCCACACTTCCAATAACGTCCTCTTTATTAATACAACAGAGCAATGAAATGTTCAGTCTGTACTGCATCATGTGACCTTTACATTTTTAATCCTTAATTATTAGTTATATGAGATATTTCAGTTTTCTTTTCACTTCCGGGAATAAAGAACGTGTGATGGGGTCCCACTCCGACACATTTCATTTGTTTATTTGCATCTCCTCCCAGCTTTTAAATTATACAGCTGATGGAACTTCATTTGCATAACTTTGCATTTTTTTGGATGTTTTGCATTAAACCTATCAAAAGACAGATATGAGAGTGGAGCTGGGCATCAGAGCTTTACAGTTCCATTAAAGTGTCATATTTATGATGCTGTTTAACAGGAAACCAAAGTCAGTCTCCATTTCTTTTGTACATTACTTCCATTATGTTATTATGCACCCATTAAACTTCTGCAATTTGAAGTACCAAGTGCTATAGTTGTTTGAAGACGTGTTCCATCATTCAGGTGAAGATTTAACTCGACAGTCAAACAAAAAGCTCTTTTCTGTTCAGTGCAGTAGAAAGAGATGAAACTGAAGGCGACATCAGCGTTCAGCGTTTTCTCAACAGCAGCGAGGAATTAAGGCGGCACAGTGTTTATTGAGTCAGAGGAATGATTCACTTTGCTGAAGAGGAGCATGACGATAATTTGAGACAAAGTCGGACATGAAAAACCACAGAGACGAAAAACACTCTTCACCTTAAACTGCAAAACAGAAATTCCTCAATCGTCGTCATCATTATAAATAAATCAGACTTTTCCGCAAACTACTTAAAGGAAACCTGAGAAGATATAACAGGAAGCAACATACAGGACAGATTGGTTGAGTAATTTTACAACAAAAACCTCTAGTTTATGAAGAAAGGCCCAAACAGGAAGTACAGTACTAAGAGGAAACAACCAAAAAATGTAATGATTTTATAATATGAATAAATAACATACTGTTGTCTACGACATTCTCTTCACCACAACTTCTTGCATGCATTAAAATAACAGCTTACAGTTATAAATGAAAAGGAAATGAAAACAAACCTGAGAGTGATGTAATGTGTTAATTTCACTCCTGCACATACTGATATTGACACCAACATATTCATATATGCATCTTTGAACATGGATCGTGCAGTCATGCATTGTATTTAGTTTATCTGCTTATGCAAACATGTTCATAGCATAAATAGTCTGTAATGGCCGACTATATCTATATCTAAATGATGTAAGTGGATGCATGTCACATAATAGATTTGCTGTGAAGTCTATGCAGACAAACGCTCCAGGAGTCAACTCAAAATGTTCTTGAGTCTCGCACTTCTTAATCGGAACGTGCCCTTGGAGTTTAGACTGGAGTTACCTGTTCTAATACTCATCGTCCTGGCTGGTGACAAGAAGAGCTCCCTCGCTTTCTTCCTGAAGTTTCCCCCCATGATGACGTAGAGGATGGGGTTGAGGACGCTGTTGAAATAGGCCAGGTTCATGAAGACCTGCCTGCAGACCCCTAATGCAGCCCTGAGCGTGCACTCCTTCAACACTTTGAGCCTGTAGAGCAGCTCTATGATCCTCACCAGGTGGAACGGCACCCAGCAGAGCAGGAAGGCCAGCAGCACGGCCAGGATCAGCCTGGTGGCCTTGTGCTCCTTTTGCTGAGGCTTTGACGCCCTTCTTAACCGCTTATTCAGAGCTTGGAGGATCTTCCAAGTGCAGAAGGAAATAATGGGGAGGGGAATGATGAAGCTGAATGCAGACAACATCACCTCAAACCCCAGCTGTACCTCTGAAGAAAAAGAGCAGTATGTTTGATTTAAATGAGGGTAAGTTGTGGTTTCTCTGTAGATGATGGTGGGGACGCTCAGCAGCAGACCTCCGCCCCAAACCAGCACACAGCCCAGTTTGGCAAACTTTGCTGAACGCATTTTCTCACTGGACAGCGGCTTCACCAGCGCCCAGTAGCGGTCCATGCTGACCAGAACCAGGAAGTAGATGCTGCAGTACACGTTCATGACGATGGAGAGGTTCACCACGCGGCACAGGGCTCCGCCGAACGCCCAGGCGAACCTGTTCCCGGCGCTGACGGCCCAGAAGGGCAAGAAGGACATGAGGAGCAGGTCGGCGGCCGCCAGGTTGCTCAGGTAGAGCTCGGCCACGGTGCATCGCTTCCTGTGGCAGCAGAAGACGCTCAGGACGAAGAGGTTCAGCCCGATTCCCAGCGCGGAGATCACCAGGATGTTCGCTTCCAGCGCGGTGTAAACCCAGTCCTCTGTTTTCCCTATGGGACATCCAGTGGCATTTGCCTGGTTCTGGTGTCCGTGTGCGGCCACAGAGCTGAAGTTTGCAGCGAAGCTGGAGACGCAGAAAACAAACAAAACTCAACTTTAAAAGTTAAAAAAGTGCTTATTGCCATAATGCCTCAATATCACACCGTGTGTTTATATGTTTTATGCCTTGTCCCACCAAATATATTTTAGATTATTTCTTAGGAGAGCTCTACTAGTGATGTGAGACACCCGAACGTAATTGTCAGAGTGGCAATAAAATAACAAGCATTGAGTTTTCCGGTTTTGCAAGTAAACTCAATTTCATTGTTTTGTAATTACCTTGCAATTACCCTTTAATTACTTTTTAATTATCAGGACACTGCTGCACATTTTAAATATATCAAGTACTGAAAGTCGTCCAGCAGCAAATAAAATAAAGACCGGACGACTCAATTATGATGAAGCAGGAAACTTTCAAATGTGCCTTTTAAGCAGACTACAAAGGAAACTAACGAAGGTTGCTCATACCTTGTTGAGGGAGACGTCATTCTTCCCAAGTCCGTTCAGCAGTAAAATATCCAGACAGCCGTCGGGAGCGTCGCTGAACCTTCTGCAGCTTAGACTCAGCCTTGTGGGGAAAAAAATGGGCTGTCAGACACATTCCCTAAAAAAACAGTGGGAGCGAACAGCAAGATGCGCAGTCGCCTCCTCCCTCCCACTGGCTGGAATAAAAACAGGGCATCTACATGTGCGCAGAGACTGTTTAACGGGTCGGGACATGTTATTCCACTGGCATCACAACGAGGAGAAGGAGTTCCTGCCAAGCGCTCGCTCCTTCTTTCCACATCTGCATCTCTTTGCATGCACCGCTGACCGTGTGTTGGTAAAGAGCAGATCCAAGTCATTTTCTGTGATCACATGTTCATAGAGGATCAGCCGGTGACGCCACGACATGAAGCACAGAAGACCAGCAGTCACAAATATGATCTTTTTATTAGTACAATGGCTGGAAGCTGAGCTCACACATCAGCCCAGTGACATTAAGCTTATGTCATACATGTGTTTCCTTCATACAAACCCGTCCTTCATACAACTTTAATATAAACAAGATAAATAGACAAACTTTATAACATACAATGTTACATCTACATGCTGATACTAACATGCTTGTCACTAAATGTTCTTAAAATAGCTGAAGCTGACAGAAAGGAAGTGTTTTGTACATTGTTTAATTAACATTCATAATTAGATGAGGTGGTACGTATTTCACTATAAACAGGAATAGATTCAAAGTTTCATATGTGCCTGCTGTATAATCGTTTGATCTGCTAAGTGCTGAGAACAGAGCAGCGCGCTCTTATTGTGACCGGCTGCGACTCAAAGCGGAGCCAAGCGCTTCAGCGAACGGTGCCAAACACAATAACATTTGTATAAAATCACCGGAGGAGAATGTGTGGGCGTGCCAACAAAGGATGTCCACTGTTCTACGGGAAGGGTTCATGCATTATTTCATTATGTGGACTGGTAGCGCTGTTAAACGCCTGATCCATTAGAACCAACATCAACTCTGTTCAATGCTTTGACTTTACTGGAGCTTGGTCCATATTCAGACTGCATTAAGGCAGCGTCAGCAGCTACTGGACAACGATCTGAAGCCACTGAACCAAATGTTGACCTACAGGTTGAAGCTTAGGAGACTTTGCCTGTGAATTTGGATTTTAGTTCTTTGTCTGTGTGAAAGCCAGAATGTCACAATCCAAAGGCATTTGCGCTTCAGCCACTCTCACCTTTAACACTTCTTCTAAGACTCTTTATGATTGTGCTTCTAGAACTGAAGCTGGAGCTCTTGGTCGTCTGTTTGGCAGACGACTTGAAGAGCTCCCTCGCCTTCTTCCTGAAGTTTCCCCCCACGATGACGTAGAGGATGGGGTTGAGGACGCTGTTGAAATAGGCCAGGTTCATGAAGACCTGCCTGCAGACCCCTAATGCAGCGCCGAGCCGGCACTCCGTCAACACTCTGAATCTGTAGAGCAGCTCTATGATCCTCAGCAGGTGGAACGGCACCCAGCAGAGCAGGAAGGCCAGCAGCACGGCCAGGATCAGCCTGGTGGCCTTGTGCTCCTTGTTGTCCTTGCCCTGGTTGCTTGTCTTGTTTGGTAGACGGTTGTACAGAGCTTGGAGGATCTTCCAAGTGCAGAAGGAAATAATGGGGAGGGGAATGATGAAGCTGAATGCAGAGAACATCCCCTCAAACCCCAGATGTGCCCTTGGACTCGGGTAAAATAAAGAGCAGTATGTTTGATTTAAATGAGGGTAATCTCTGACTTCCCTGTAGATGATGGTGGGGACGCTCAGCAGCAGCCCTCCGCCCCAAACCAGCACACAGCCCAGTTTGGCAAACTTTGCCGAACGCATTTTCTCACTGGACAGCGGCTTCACCAGCGCCCAGTAGCGGTCCATGCTGACCAGAACCAGGAAGTAGATGCTGCAGTACACGTTCATGACGATGGAGAGGTTCACCGCGCGGCACAGGGCTCCGCCGAACGTCCAGGCGAACCTGTTCCCGGCGCTGACGGCCCAGAAGGGCAAGAAGGACACCAGGAGCAGGTCGGCGGCCGCCAGGTTGCTCAGGTAGAGCTCGGCCACGGTGCAGCGCTTCCTGTGGCAGCAGAAGACGGTCAGGACGAAGAGGTTCAGCCCCATTCCCAGCGCGGAGATCACCAGGATGTACGTCTGAACCGTGTCGTAAACCCACTGCTCCGTGGGCTCGCTCGGACACGGGCCGGCGCCGGTTTGGTTCGCGTGCGGAGTGGAGGACTCGAAGCTGGCAGGGACGCTGTGGAGAGACAGGACACGCTTTGTTCAACATGGAGGAAAGGACGATGAATAAACATGCTGGGATCTGATAAGCTTCCAAGACGCTCAACGAGTCAAAACATTTGCTTAACTGATTTTAGTCTGACCTGAAATTAAAGGAAATACTTTTCTTTAGAAGCTCTTGTCCGTAACAACAACAGTAGAAAAATCCTATTTTCACATGCGTGTCACAACATGATCCTTAGTACAGACAGCTTGTGTGACAAGCGCTCAGCGATAACAATCAGGCTCTCGGGGGCTGAGACGTCATCACAATGGACCCGTTTCCCCCGTGGCTGCAGGCTTCCTCTCCTTCTCCCTAAATAGCTCCACAGGTCGCTCTCTCTCTAGTGTACGTGCACCATCAAACATGCAATTACTGCAAATTACGTTTTTATTTGTCTACAATGGTGATAGCTTTTACTTCTTATAATTGCAAATTAGGTAAATTCACATTTAAAGACCTACAAACTACAAACCACTGTTTGTCTAGTGGTGAAACCAACCCCTCGGTCCAGCTGCAGATGAAAAGGCCGGTTCTTACCTTGTAGTCATGCTGCCGGACCGAGCTGAGCTCCTGCAGGACGTGCTTGTGCTGTGGTCTCGCTCTGCAGAGGAGGAGAGGGTGATGTCAGCTGTGACAGACACGTTCCTTGGAAGTTGGTGTTGCCTCCCGTCTCCTCCCTCTCCCTCCCCCTCTCTCTCTCTCTCTCTCTCTCTCTCTCTCCAGGGCCGTCACCTCCTGCTCGCATGACTTGTTGCCGTTATACGAATCCTCCTCCTAGTTCATGTCCTTTCATGTTCTGGCATCAGACGTGTTCCTTCCCAACATTCGGGGAAACACTCAGAAGTGAATGTCCTAATCATAACATTAGGCTCCGATGTGAGGCTCTGGTTTATGCAGCGTATGAATGTTTGCATTACTGTATACAAAGGCAGAACATTTTTGTGCATGTTGCATCGTAACTGAAATACAGGAACTGATGCCAGTAAACCAGCATGTGTTGCAACGTAGGGGCCTGACAGTTGTAACATAAACTACTACAAAAACTCTTAATAGACCAATAACAAGATATTCCTGACAGTTGAGGTGATCCTGGCTGGACCCTGTGTTCCCTCAGGGTGAGGCGTCCTTTGTGCTATTTTCACACGCTGGTTCCAATGACTAATGCTCCAGTGTTTTAATTATGGGTTGCAGTACTGGTGTCTGTGTATTAAACCAGTTGAGTGTAAAAAGTTGAAGTGTTGCAACATCGCGTGTTGACACACGAGACAGAGGTTTGTGACATCAGATGACTTGTGCATTTCTGAGTTTCCTTCACGTTTGTGTGAGTGCTGGAATGTAAGTCGTTGAACCCCCTGCAACTTTTGTTTTGTGTTCAATATGACTGTGCTTCGTGCTAAAACATCAAGTCAGTCACAGAAGAACCATCTACATTCATAATGTCTCCGCAGATCGTGATGAGGCTTTACAACCGGCCTCCATTTCCCCTGCAAATTATGTCTATTATCCATTTGCACTACCAATATCTCACATCCTTTGTTTATCCAAGTAGCTGCTCTATTATTGTATTACGTCTTATAAAATAACAATTTGAGGTTACTTAATCCATAAGCGACGAGGACAGGACGTCACATCCGATCGTTAGCCATTTTTTCATTTAACCATTTTGCTCCATTCTGTTGATGTAATTGAACGCGGTGATATAATAATAAAGGTAGAAGCTGCTTTAGGCCAATGAATAATAATTCTCTTTATGACTTTAAACCCTCTGAGGCCAAGCAGAAATAAAATATAAAAGTAGTAGAAATGATAGATTAGTCTCCCTTTTCTTGTTCTGTCCAGTAGTTCAACAAGCAGCATGTATTAGGCTGAATGCGGTATTGTGATAGACAGCTTTGCTTTTACAAAAGGAGTATATACTGTGTGTGTGTGTGTGTGTGTGTGTGCGTGCGTGCGTGCGTGCGTGCGTGCGTGCGTGCGTGCGTGTGTGTGTGTTGTGCTTGGGTTTGTGTGCAACCAGCTGCTGAAATCAAGCAAATCAGTTAAGCAAACAATCGGCACAAAGTAAATAAATAGGGATGTACTTTAGGCTGACACATTCATAATTAAACAACTGTGTTTACCTTTGCAATTAATATGAATACCAATAATAGTGTTAAGGTGTGTGCACACACTAATACATATACATATCATAAACATACACATATGCATTATTATATGTAATTGTAATTGTATGTAATCTCATAATAGCTAATAATAGCCATGAGATACAACATCACAACTACCATATTCACACCTTATTGATATTGATAGTGATAAGTATCAGTAATACTGAAGCCTGTTTATCAGCTCAGGTGGGCCCACACACCTTCAGGCCCAGGGTGGGCGGGTGTCGGGACCCCAGCCGCCCACACAGAACCCCCCAGGCAGAGCTGCAGCAGCCACAGAGACAGCGCCAGCCAGAGCGGACCGCCGTGGGTCAACGCTGACCGCCCCATGAGAACCAGTGGCAAAGGGTCGGCCCAGCGTGAGCTCACCCCCAGTCCACCACCCCCACACGAGCGGAGCGGGGCCCGCCCCATTGGCCGGTTATATCCCCTGGCACCATAAAGGGCCCACAACACGAGGCAAGCAATTGGTGGGGCTCAGCAGAAAAGAGACCACCCAGGCAGCGGATCCACGTGAGGTTCTGTTTTTAATCAGACCCTCAGGGTTCTGCATCCAGACACCAGCTCCTCTCTCTCCTGATTTAGACCAGAGCAGGTGCTCTACATCTATATTTCTGTATCAAACAGAGTTCACTGTGTTCCAGAAAACGTGGGCAGGAAGTGTAGTCTCTAACCCCGTCACACCCTCAGAACTATTGTTCTTCAGCTCATCGAATTGAAGCGATCCAGTAGCTGGGACCACTGTAATGATCTGTGCTGAACATTTTTCACAAATATCCTGGTTTATTTAATGTGATGCACTGATTAAACCCCAGTGTTTGTCACAAACCGACGATGGAGGAAGGACCCAAATGCACAGCGTTGACTAGTGAGGAATCAACGTAGACAATCTGGCAGGGAACTATGGCTAGAGGTGGTGGTTAAATACTACATGACTAATGACTGATGAAACACGTGTGAGGTAAACGAAACATGAATCGTGACAGTGTTTAGCTTTATTCTAGTCACTTTGAAGCTGTACAACACCAGGATGTACTTGTATAGTGTCATCATTCTGCTATTTGTTGTTTTGCCTGGGATTCCCAGGGATGGGATGAAAGATCTGTGGGAGCAATCACGAGTGGGCGAAACAATTTCCCTCAGGGATCAATAAAATTTTCTGAGTCTAAATTTGAATTCCCTGCTAATTCATTTAGCGATGTATCATTCTTTTTAGTTTACATGTCAGAACAGGTCAACGCCTGTAAATAAAACAGACTCGGTATCACAAGTTTGGAAATGAAACTCCCATTTTTGGTGAAAGCAAAGGAGCAGCAGCAGAGAAATAATGCACCGGATGAAAGCAAATACTGAGATAGAGTTTAGTTAAAATAAATAGTCATACCTTTTTGCTTACTTTTTTTTATCTTGGTTCAGTGGTTTACTTGACACCACTAGATTATTTTTTTGTCAAAGATTAAACAGATTATTCACACGTTCCCTTTGTAGCTTCCAGAAATCCCCAATCCACATCTGGACAGAGGTAACCTGGCCCTGCCGTCCTCCCCTAGATAAGGAACAGGAACTCTTTCTATTTCAACAGGAAAATGTGAGTTGAGATAAGAGGCGATCACATGGCGCCAGGATTCTACGGATACGCTCTGTGTTGATCTACTGTACCTTAAATCCAACAGGTTTCTCCCTCTCGTGGACCAGATGTTTTGCTTTGGACACAGCAAACCGCCAGGTGTCAGGAAACTAACTACTCCATTGTATTCAGTGGAGTATGGTTTGATTTAATGTGACTTTAAATCTCTTTTTAAATTATTCACTGACTTAGGCAAAAAGCGATCGCAGGAAGACTGGAGTGAGAAATGTGGAGCCGTAGTTCCACCTTTTGAGTAGAAGCAACAAGTGTCATTAAACATTTCACCACGTGTCCCTTGGACTTATGAACGTTAAAATATAATAATGTCATATTCTTCTGCTAATCCTCTACACTATGCACATATACATTGACATGGTAATAGTGTTATGATCACAGTTATCTGAACACTACAGTAATTAGATGACTAAAACCCAGGCTCATCCATGACTAATGTATTATTTGTTATTTGTGGATGTTCTTATTATTTGATGTAGTGGGAAGAAGTGAGCATGCAATGATGTTTTACTTGTGTCTGCCAAACTACATGTACAGTAAGACCTTTATTAATCATGAATGCCAGGATCATCATAATATGTTTGTGTAATGGTGTGATGGGAGAAAAGTATCTAGTCCAAATTAAAGTCTTAATTTAAATCTACATATTTCCCTGTAGGAAAAATAAACACAGACACATCCTAGTGCTGTGTGAGATTAAACCAGGCCAAAACAAACAAGGCATTAGGTATTGTTCATGGGAAACGAACTGGAGTCTCCATTCATCACCTGAGCCGCGTTTCCTCTTATGGAAACGGAGATGCTGGAGCCGGTGCCAGCTGTCAACGGGCCCGAGGAGTTATACTTTTCACACTACACAGGTCACTGGTCCAACAAACACACACACACACACACACACACACACACACACACACACACACACACACACACACACACACACACACACACACACACACACACACACACTCTATTGGCTCGTGCTCAGGCTCTGAGGATGATGCTGTGACTGAAGGTGAAACAGCGCCACCCTCTGGTGGATCGGTCAGTGCATCCTCTGATCAGTGGCCGCGTCAAAAGATTCCTATAATATTACAGTAAAGGTGGTTGGTGCAAACATTATATTATAAACAAACGTCATAATATTGTGATGTTTGCAATAAAACTAAAGTAAACACAGTAAAATGCTTCGGACCTGCAGATAGTACATTTATTCCTGCTTTGGTTCTACACAGTCAGTGATTTTAGAATGTTTTAAATCATTTTGTGATCATATGATAAATAGCATTTTGATAAATATGTTTATACAATTTATCCAATCAAATGTAGAATTCGATCTCATACTAAAACAGAAATTCACCAACATTAATGACATTAATGACAGAACACACACATCACAAAGCAGCAACAGGAGGATGTCGAGAGCATGTCACACATTATCCTTTGCCTTAATCGCGTCTGTCCTGTTGATGTAGGTGGACACGACGGAGCGCTGACACGCGGTCACGTCCGAGCCCCGGCGCCGCCGCCGCCTGGTCCGCCTGTAGATGGCGCTCACCTTCCTCCTGAAGTACTGGCCCGAGAAGACATAGAGCAGGGGGTTCAGGGCGCTGTTGAGAAAGGCCAGATACACGGAGACCTGGTGCCCGACGTCGAGGCCGCGCGACCACAGCCGCTCGTCCAGCGCCCGCACGTCGTAGAGCGTGTCGAGGAAGGTGACGACCTGGAACGGACCCCAGCAGAGGACGAAGAGCAGCGCCACGGCGGACACCAGCACCGCGGCCCTGGTGTCGCTGGGGTCGTGGAGACTCACGCTCTCCTGCCGCTGAACCAGAGCCTTCACTATCTTAGCGCTGCTGAGGACTATGACCGCCACCGGGAGCACGAAGCCCACCGTGTTCAGCAGAACCTGATGGGCCACCTTCCAGGGGCTGCCGTGCTGGAAGTCCAGGACGCAGGACGTGGTCCCGTACTCCTCCACGTAGACCACCCTCCTGTGCAGCAGGGTGGGGGCGCTCAGCAGGAGCCCCAGCGCCCACAGGAGGCCGCAGGCGACCTTGGCGTAGAGCGTACGCCTCAGCCACCGGGCCCTCATGGGCTCCACCAGCGCCAGGTAACGGTCCACGCTGATCATGACCAGCGTGTAGACGCTGGTGTAGAAGTTGAGGGTGGCGGCGGCGTTGACGGCCTTGCACAGGGCGTCGCCGTAGGGCCAGTCGAAGCCGCGGAGCACGTTGACGGCCCAGAACGGGAGGCCGCACAGCAGGGCGAAGTCGGCCAGCGCCAGGTTGCCCAGGTAGAGCTCCGCCACCGTCAGGCGGTCCCGGTGCAGCGCCAACACGCCCAGCACGAAGGCGTTGGCGGGCAGGCCGAGCAGCGCCACCGCCAGGACGTAGGGGGGGATGGCGGCGAGGACCAGCTCCCAGTCTGCGGAGGAGGCGTTGAACAGCAGGGACGCGCTGTGGTTCTGAGGCGGCGGCTCCATGTGCTATAATTACACACGTGTGGTCAGTGTTTCACTCAAAAGGTCAAATAGGTGCTTTCCTGTGTCAAAGAGCAACGAAGAGCATAAATACGTCTTACCGTGGGTTTTATGAGAACGCTGCTGACTGGAAGCGTTCTCGCCGGGCTCCTGGTCACAGAGCGCAGCGACTGCAGACACGGACTGCACGCATCTTTGTATATAGAGCTGCGTGCCTCCACACCCTCAGCCAAGGGGCTCCATAAATCAGGTTGTTTATGAAAGAGTCCAAATTCGGCCTGTGCACATCAGGACCCCGATGAGGCCGCAGCCAAAAGTGGTGACTTGAAAACTCATGAATGATTGTTACATAAGTATTATTATATAAGTTTAGTTTTGTTTCAAATGGACACTTATATAATGTATATACAATTTTATCTCAAAATCACAAGATTTGTTTAGGTCAAAAGATCAAGGTGATGCTTTATTGAAGGCAATAGTGTAACATTCAGAGGCGATAGGTTAGATTCACACGTAAAATCGACATAATCACAGCCTGCGCTGCAAATGGCCATGATATGAACTGTACATACTACTTAATGATTGCCTTTGTTAAACATCTTCAGCTGCTAACCTTAAGTGACACCTTACAGTAACAATGCAACGATGGGAAGACACTGTTTACACTGAATCAAGCTCAGGACAAACACAATAGAACCTATGGAAAGCATGAGCCCAAAGTAGCTCACAGGGAATTTAGAGGCAAAACAATGGAGCTGCACATGTTTTTCCTACACTGTAATTTATTTGACATGTGTCTTTTATTTTTCATTCATAGGGAAGGAAATCTCACCAGTGCATGATCTACTGAGGTGGTGAAGTAATTACATCCATTACAACAAAGGGTGTAGCCATCCTCACCAATCAGTGATTAAATCTACCTAACATCTATTTGACTGGGGCGATAATTGCCTCCATTAGCTCAGAAGCTATTCAATAATTCATTTACTACTCTTACGCAGGAAATGCATCACACTCTTCCACTACACGCACTCTAATTAGTAGAATGACAGTTGTTGTCACAGATAGTAGAAATACATTTATAATATCATAAAATGTCATTATAAGGTCAAAGTTTCTATTCTAATTAAACTCACGTTTTTGTTTTGTTTTTTACATTCTGGTGCTTCCGGTGTGTTTGCTGGACGCGACGTCGGCGTTCAAAGGACGAGGCCTCGGCCCCGGCCGCCTCCTCCGGCGCCGCGCCGCCCCGAACGCTTCCCTCGCCCTCTGCCTGAAGTGCTTCCCCACGATGGCGTAGAGGAAGGGGTTCAGCGCGCTGTTGCTGTACCCGAGGTAGGTGGCCAGCTGCTCGCCGATGTCCAACACGTGCGCCCACGTGCACCCGGAGATGACCTGGTAGTGGTCCAAGGTGTCCAGGAAGGTGAGGAGCTGGTACGGCAGCCAGCAGAGGACGAAGGCGGCGAGGACGGCGAGGACCAGGCGCGCCGCCTTCCCCTCGGCGCCGCCGCCGCCCCGTCTCAGCTTCCGGCTGTGACAGACCGCCTTGGCGATGTGGTAGCTGCAGAAGGACACGACGGGGACCGGGACCAGGAAGCCCACGACCGCCACGCTCACGTTGTAGCGCAGCCGCCAGCCTTCGTGGGGGTACGCGAGGTAGCACGCGCTTATCCCCAAATGAGGGAAGAACCGCACCGAGCGGAAGAGGACGGCGGGGAAGCTGAGGGAGATCCCGGCAACCCAGACGCCCAGGCAGATGGCCCGGGCCCAGAAGGCTCGCCTCCGCCTGCCCCGGGTCAGCGGCCGGGTCAGAACCAGGTACCTGTCCACGCTCACGAGCGTGAGGAACAGGACGCTGCACTGATAATTCATCCCGATGACGGTGCCGACGAGCCGGCACATGGGCTCGCCGAAGGTC